>NW_019523613.1:0-153478 GCF_002814215.2 Seriola lalandi dorsalis | reverse complement strand
CCTGAAATTCGTGGCATTCAGCTTAAATGAAAAAGCTTTGCTCTTGTCCTCTCCTCCAGTGTTTGTCTGGCCAGGAACCCCAATAGATTTCCATCTTATTAAAGCAAACATTATTATTTACCATCCAATCTTCTCCTGCGTTGTCCTTCAGACTGTTGCACTTGTTGACTTTGTCTAGCCACCTGTAATGTGCTGCTGTCTGGTGGCAGGATCATACTGACTGTTGACTGACTGGTGCTGTCATAATGAACAGCTGGAGATGATGATGAATTTGAAACATGCCTGTCAGTGTTAATCGATCAGGGGGATGTCATTTTGTCTTTTTTTTTCCTTTGGTTCTTCCAGTTACAGGAGAACTTTGAACTTATATCTTTACGACTTTTAAAGGATAACGCACTCATATTAATTTTCCATTAATTCCGCAGATCTTCAAGGAGCAGCTTAATACCCGGATTGTGCTGGTTGCCATGGAAACCTGGTCAGCTGACAACAAGTTCAACATTGACGACGACCCGATGGTGACCCTGAGGGAGTTCATGAAGTACAGAAAAGACTTCATCAAGGAGAAATGCGACTCTGTTCACCTCTTCTCGTAAGTCTGAATATCTAACAAGGATTTTCTTGTGTTCTTGGTGCTCAGCATCTTTTTTTATTAAATGCAGAACTTTCTCGTTTCATCAGAGGGACTCGCTTTCATAGCAGCTGGGGTGGAGCTTCCTACATGGGAGGAGTTTGCTCCCTCACTAAAGGAGGTGGGGTGAATGAGGTGAGTCCTTAACCACAAATTAATGATTTAAAATCCCCCAACATCCTGTCAGCAAGAACAATAATAGTTATTGTCAGTTGTCCATTAGAGAAGAATACATTATACACTATAGTTTCATTTTTGTAGCCATTTAGTTTGTTATTCCACTTCATATATCAGTCCAATTATTTAAAATTTTTACTTTAAAGGGAGATGCCTCTGTAAGCTCTTTTGTAACACAAGCTCTTCTCACCAGACTGATCTAATATTCCTTTTATTCTCTGGCTCCTGCTGTTTCTCTCTTTGGTCTCTGTCTCTCTCTCTGTCTTGTTTCATCAGTACGGGAAAACAGATGAGATGGCAATAACCCTCGCTCAGTCTCTTGGACAGAACATTGGCATCTTCTCTGACAAGAAGAGGATCCTCAATGGTACGTAGTTAAACCTTAATGTCTCTTGTTAATTTTATAACACACAATTTTTTTTTCAGCCTCCTCCTTGCAATAAAAAGATATTTATGCGTTTGTTTTGTCCAGGTGAATGCAAGTGTGATGATCGATGGTCAGGCTGTATCATGGATGATGTTGGGTAAGTTACTTTTAAATTACAATTTCTTCATCAAGACAGAAACGGTTCTTAAAGACACAATGATCCTCTTTCACAGATGCTGGTGACACAATATGTGTCATCAGTTTCTTGAACTAATTTTATGACGAAACTCCTACTGGGATCAAACCGTTGTCTGTTAAACTGTATTTGAATAGGATTTGTGGTTTGGAGTGGATATGCAGGCATTACTTTTTCATCAGTGTCATCACAGTTTTTCCCAAGAGTTGGATACAATGCTGTAGTTTGGCTTTAGTGCTAATATCACACTTTGTCCAAATCCCTGAAAAAATGTTTGTATATCCATGTGCTGTATTTATCTGATTTTTATTTTAAATGGATATCTGTTGTCACCAAACATTTGCATAAAATCTGACCTAAAAGTAGTTGACATTAAACACTCATCATGCCCTCTCCAAACTTGAGACTGTGGACAGTTTGCATTCAAAATCCGACCACAAATAAATGTGGCAACTAAAACTAATTTCCTGTGTATTTTGAGGTAATTAAAGGTTGACTTGATGTTAAAATCTGTATGAACTGGATAACCTAAATGTGGGTTAGCAGTAGATTATGTGGATCCCTAAAATTACTTCTAAATATTCTTTTATTCATCAGTATAAATATGCTGATATAAACATTTCCTTGCCCCGGAGTGTTATTGTAGTGCTGTAATGAACCACTAGGTGTCAGTGTGTTTATTTTCTGTATGGTATCATCTTGTTTATATAACTTCATTGGGCTCTTCGCAGTAGAAATGTTATATAATTTGATGCTTGCTAAGATTAGGAAATAAGTGTTAAATCAGTCTGTATGTTTCTTTGCTTGCTTGGCATTGTGCCACTGAGCATAAGGATGTGATTGGGTGTGTTGTGTGTGTGTGTAAGAGGCACTGTGATGTGTGTTCGTGTGTGTATACCCCTCTTCTTAAATACTTTTCACGTTCCCCCTCTATCCCGAATGGGACAGCAGGTGAGCAGAAGCTTGGCTAGAACGTTGCCTGTGCTGTTTTGAACCAACTGGCTGCCTCGGAGGGGTTGTCAGTCATCACAACCTTTCCCATTTCATCCAGCAGCACCAGCCACTGTGGCCCCAGCTTCTCTTTTGATTCAAATGATATGAACAAATACAGTTTGATGTCTCTTTATTGTACACTGGCTGTATTTTTCATTATCATTTTTTACGATTTCACTTTATGTGTATCCTTCAGTTTTTGGCCGATGTCACCGGCTGATCAACCTAGAAAATTTTATTAATTTGGTTATTCTGATTGTTAGGCTCCTTCTCCTTCCTGCCCTTTGAAAGTTAGGACTTCTCATCAGTTCCTTTCGTCCATGTCTAACCGATTGAAACAGTCTGCAATGTCATTCTCATCTTAGACCAATATTTGTCTACCTCATTTCCCTGTAACAACAGTACACTCCCTTGACACTCCCTGTCCAGATCCTGCTCTATTGGGTTACCATAATTAACCTGCTATGAGATCATGGGGTCACATGACAGAGGACAGGTCACTCTGTGCTCTTTTGAGCCTGTCCTCTGTGAATGGATCTGGCCCAGATCTGTATTCTCTAAAGTAAAGTCAATGGTATTTCAGACACTTGTATTCAATGAGCAACCTCAGTCATGTCCATTGACGAAAGTTTCTTTTTTCCCTCAGCACCTGCATGTCTGATCTACCTAACCTGACTACTACTAACTATTTTCACTTTTTTTTTCACAGGGTTTAGCTGTGTGTCTGTGTGAGAGTTGATTTGTTTGTTCATATAGAGTGTGTGTGTATTCATACGCAGTGTGTTTGTGGCAGCTTATTATGAGCATCTTAAATTCTAATTAAATTGAATATAAACTTGTCAGAGAGCGCAGTCCTTAGAGAAAAGAGATGCACAATTTATTTTTTGAATGTGCATAATGGTTGGGTTAGGATTCTGAATTGTTTTATATATTTTGTTTTGTTTCCTTTGTTTTCTTCTTGTGAAAGAATGGATGTTGCCATTATCAAACCAGGACAAAATATGTATTTAAAAGGCATAATTGGTGCAACATTACAAAACTAAATAGAACAGAGATGGTGGAGACATGAAGCACAGTTTGGCAGTAGCAGAGACAACTAAATGATAGTGGTCTGTGTGTATAAACACTGCCATGTCTTCTGATCGCCACTAAGGGGTGATGGGCTGAATGAGTGAGTGAAGGGAGAAAGAAATGATTTAAGATGTTAGTGCTACACACACTTTATGAAATGAATCTGTTTTACAGGCAAATAATTACAGCAGTATCTGTGTTTTAATCTTTTGGAATACATATTTTGATCCCTGTGTGTACTGTGAAATGAAAAAGTTTTTATCGTGGCTGAATATTAGTCCACATGGTAACTTCTTTTGCTGACCAGTGAACCATTCAAGCACGTTTCATCTTTGTCGCACCCCTTATTACTATTTAAAAAGAGATGAACACTACAAGATTTTGATAAGATTCAACCCTGGCGCAAATAAATCAAAGACGCAAAGCCCACAGACAGCTGGGACAACTTTAAACCTGATTCATTTTGGAAATCTTTCTCAGATATTGTAGTGTACTTCATCCACCATCAAAGCATCATTACTGTGTCCTTATACAACCATCATCTCTGTAGGTGGCTTCATTTAGTCACCTGACATATGAAGTAGCAACAACCTCTCACAGCCCCTGACTCTCACCGAGACTCACTGTTATTGCATTGTCTCCTGTGTCAGTCCTGATGACTATCCCAGCCACTCGAGTTAAACATGTGCCGGCAGCATAATCAACATTAAGCCTGACAGAGCAGCAGTGGATAATAATATTTAAGTGCTGCTCAGGTTTGGGTCGATATCATTAAAAGCATCAGAGTGAACACAGTGCATTTGATTGTAATGGACTTGGACAAATACTTCACATGCTAATTGGGCTCCAGATGGATGTATAATCAAGCTGTGCTTTATATTTTTACTGTAAGTGAACCAAAGCAATCAGATTGCACATTTAAGAGTTATTGTCACCATCAGTAGAGTTTGATTTCTGTTCTGAGAATCTCTGAAAATGTGATAAAAAAAAAATTGAGGTGATCCTTTTTAGGGGCACATAATCAAATGATAAATGCAATAACAGTTCAAAAGTGAATCATTCACAGTATTCGGGTTCACTTCCAGGACAAATTCACAATGCATCTTAGAGCCATCTACACTTGACAGATATCTCCATACGTGTTTTCACAGTCTTAGCTATACTGTCTATCTGCCTCCATGTTGTAGTAAGGATCTCCTCTGAACTGTGAGTATGGTAAACCTGTCATACAACATGAACTATTTTATGGTATGGTGTCTCCTGTAAGAAATACTAACTTTATTAAACCTGACAAATCTGCTTTGGTATTGCCTGTAGCCCTGAAATTAAATGTGAGGAATGAAAAGTCATTTTGTGTGGGTAAAAAGGTTTAAAACTACATTTTTCTTTCATGCCAGTTACTAAGCGTTTTGTCCTGTAGTGTCTTTTTGGGAGCAAGCCCTCTCGCTCTCAGTATTATCTGAGGGTCCTGCCTGGGCTATATCCACAGTAACTGCATAATATGGTTGTGTTGAACAGTTTCTACCTGCCCAAGAGGTTCTCCGACTGCAACGTGGAGGAGTTCCACAATTTCCTGAACAGCGGCGGAGGATCGTGTCTGTTCAACAAACCTCTGAAGGTAAGTCACACACACGCACCTATTTAAAGGAGTTTTTCTCAGTACTTTGAATGTTAATTCTGCCCTTTTCCCACTCAGCTGTTAGACCCTCCAGTCTGTGGAAACAGCTTCGTGGAGCCAGGAGAGGAGTGTGACTGTGGCAGCCCAGCGGTGAGTTTCAGTCCTGGAGATGTTTCCTAAAGGGTTAACTTGATAAATTTCCCAACAACAACAAAACCACCTTCTGTGTCATACATTGATGGGAGGTAATTTAAACTAATGAAGTGATTTCACTGGAGAAATCAAAGAGCTGTATAGTGTTAACAGCAATTGCCCCTGAACAACAACATTATGGTGGGGGAAGCATACACATTTAGAGCTACACAAAAGCAGCACTTAACTGCTAAAACGTCTTTGCAGCAACAGTGGGTTCTTGAAAAGGATGTTGCTAGAAATAAGAAACAGAATTTAATTCGTGAACAAGCGTGGGATATTTTGAGTCAGGGCAAAGGCTGGATTTAAAAACTTAACTCTTAAAGTCGATAAAAATCAATTAAAGGTATGTAAACAGTATTTTTATCTTTGTTTATTTCTGTCTGCATATCGAATAAACAAGTTTGGGTGTGTATAAGTATATGGATTTATTATATGGATAAGTATCTGTTTACATGTGTGTGTATGTTTGCAAGTTGAAATGCGTGTCAGGAAATGTACTCTTTGATGCAATAACACACTTAAGATACAATGGGAAGCTTTTTATTTTATTTCCTTTATTTTTTTTTTTAATTCATGTCTTATGTTTTTTCTCATCTTATTTGCGTGTTGTTCTAATTTTGTATGTACCCCTTTGACCTATGTGTAATAAGATAAAAAAGTGATTGCATGATAGTTTGTCTGAAGAGACCTCTGTTTGAATTGATTATATGAGATAAGATGATGATTTACGTGAAAGACAACTGGCATCAAAACAAGACCACTGAGAACAGTTTGTTTTGTCTTTTAGGAGTGTGCCAAAGAGGGGGATAACTGCTGCAAGAAGTGCACCCTGACTCAAGGCTCGAAGTGTAGCGATGGACTCTGCTGCAACAACTGTCAGGTACAAGAGGGTTCACAACTTTATATATATATTACCCAAAAGTTAAGTTACAGTTGGGACTGCCTATTAATGCTATTAAATCCTTTAATTTGAATTGCAGGCATATCCGATAAATATTGGGTAAACACAAATGTTTAGCACAGATGGTTTGGTGAAAGATGAAACATTACAATCACTCTCAGAGCCTGTGTAATCTTTATTGTTTGCTGCCGCAGATGGAGTTCACGGGAGTTGTGTGTCGAGATGCAGTGAACGACTGTGACATCCCAGAAAACTGCACAGGCAACTCCAGCCAGGTGAGCATGAGCTTCACTCACACAGTTTTCTGAAGCCGGAGCTCTGAATTTAATGATCAAAGTGTCACAGGAAACGCATGGCTCGTACAGAAGATCACAGCATCTCTGAAGTTTTGTTTGTTTGTTTTGCAGTGTCCACCAAATGTGCACAAGATGGATGGCTACACATGTGAAAAGGATCAGGTGAGATGTTTGACAGAGGTTATTGGGTTTTACTGTATTTTACATTTAAAAAAAAAAAGGCTGTACTGACAGGTGGCTTTTCTCTCTACAGGGTCGCTGCTTCAATGGAAGGTGTAAAACCAAAGACAGACAGTGCAAGTACATTTGGGGAGAGAGTAAGTCTAATATTCCTATGTAATAAACTTTTCAGAGATAAGCTTCTGCATTGTACATCTTGGAGTTGATTGTGTCCCGCTGCGTCTCCCTCAGAGGCAACAGCGGCTGACAAGTTCTGCTATGAGAAGCTCAACATTGAGGGGACAGAGAAAGGCAACTGTGGGAAGGACAAGGACACATGGATCCAGTGTAACAAACAGTAAGCCAGTCCTCTCTGTGAAGGTAAACTCTGGAATTCTGGGTTATTCTCTTCAGCTGACCTGTGGTTGCACCTTTTGTGTATCAGGGATGTTCACTGTGGATACCTGCTGTGCTCCAACATCTCACCTGCGCCGCGACTCGGAGAGCTGCAGGGAGGGCTGACCTCTTTCTCCGTAGCCCGACACAGCGCTTCTCTCGACTGCAGGTACACATCATTGAGGAAAAACACTCCCTGCAATACTCAAAGCCCAAACCAGCAGCCTAAAAAAAGACTGCTGGTTATGCATCTTCAACCTCTGGACTACTTTGTTCCCTGGTTCTTCTTTTTTTAGCAGTAAAAATACTGTACACAGCTTGGCAAAAGCAAACAGTATGAATTGAAATCAGAATGTTTACAGTGTTACTATAATTAAGTTTGAAATGAAATGACTCATCTAAAACATCATTGTTGGGTTTTGGTGTCAGTTGCTTGGGATGAGGAAGAACAGGCATCTTTCCAAACTCACTATTTCTCTAAATTCACCTGCCAAAAAAAAGCCTAACTGAATGTTCTCATCGATAGTTTTGTCGGTTCATAATTTCCATTATACTGGGGCATGGAGGAAATTACTGCATAGATGAAACTGGTCGAAGGACATTGGGTAAAATAAATTACACCCCAACAAAATAACTTTTGGGGTGCTCTCAACACATCAGATTGTTTGAACTCTCAGACAGTGGCCATGCAGGTCACATTTACCTTAACAGAAGATAATGTTTGCCATATGAAGAGATGTGTAAGTGACTCCGTCATATTTGTTGTTCAGTGGTGCTCATGTGCTGATCGATGGAGACACTGACCTGGGATACGTCGAGGATGGGACGGCCTGCGGGACGGACCGCATCTGTTTCAATCACAAATGTCTACCCATCCAACAGTTCAACTTCAGCACTTGCCCTGGGACCACTGACAAGACCATCTGCTCTGGACATGGGGTACACACATACACTCAGATGCGCACACACACACACACACACACACACACACACACACACACACACACACACACACAGATTTAAAGACTATCTAGTATCTGCATGAAATGTGGTCTAGCGTCTTGCAGTGCCAAAAAAAATTAACAATCTTTTTTTTTTTATATATATATGTTCATGCTGTAGGTGTGCAGTAGTGAGCTGAAGTGTGTGTGTTATCTGGGCTGGGCTGGAGAGGACTGTAACTCCACGTCTCCTCTCAGTTATCTCGTGGTGGGACCGACTGCCTCAGTTTCAGGTAGAGATGTTAACACTATCTGCTGCCTCTCTTCATACGTCTATCTGGGACCTGTGTTCTGCATTCTTCCATCATTCATTCTTCTCTGCCCTCCATACCTGTGCGTCTCCACTCTTCCCCACTGACTTCATCTCTCTCTGGTCTTTTATTATCCCTCCCCTCCGCCAATTCACAAATATTAATAGGATAAAAATTTTTATTTTGTTTTTGTTTGTCATTTCTGCTTATTTTAGCTTCTGTGTTGGGTTCATGTCCGCTCATTAAAACCAGCTGCATTTGTATTCACTTAACCATGCATGTCATTCTTTTTGTTTGTCATTATTTTCACACTCATTCTTTGTCGACAGGCTGATGTCTTTGACGGAGTGACTTGAGGTCAGATTTGAGTTCTTTTTTCATTGTATTTGTCCTGTCTTTGATGTCATCTCCTGGTTCTTTCTCTCGCACCCCAACTTCAGCTCACTGCGGTTGGTTAATTCTGACCGAAAAAAAAACATTAAAAAAATAAATAAATAAAAATTACTGTTAAACTAATTCCTGAATGGGAACCTACTGCACTTGTAAGTTCCTCTCAGAATAGCGCTGAAGGGTGACAGCAGTTCCTTTGTTCTCAGTTTATTCCCTCTTGTTCTCCTTTTACACTTTTCCTGCTAATCGTAGTGTCTTTTTGTGTTCTGCTGCAGTGTTTTGTGGTTTGTGTATCCCCATGTGTCCACATTACTCAGGAAACAAGAGACATCCAATTAACACACGCATGGCTCCCCTCTCTCCTCTCTTCCTCTGTCTCAGGTATCACCAGTACAAACATCATCATCGGGGCCATTGTAGGCTCCATTCTCTTCCTCGCCCTCATACTGGCTGTTACAGCCTGGTGCTACAAGTAAGTGTCCCTGTAGCCTGCATGTGTGATGTTTTTTGTTTTTCTATCAGGGGTTTCAGTGGTTGGGAGAAAAAAGAATCTTTGATTAAAGTGATGACAATAAACATATGCTCATAAACATATGCAATGTTGCTTTGTTTTGAGGGGTCACAAGTTAACAAATGCTGGTTCTATTTTATGCACTATATTTGACAAAAGCTATTTTATTATTGGGCTGAAGATACTTGTACTTCTCTTCACAGGAGCTATAAGCAGAGACGCTATGTTGAGTCTGAGGTTCAGCGAAGATTCTGCCGGTTTGCTCACTTTAACACGTTTTCCACATGTTGCATTTAAGTTGATTTTAAATGTCAGAGCTGTGGTATATTTGTGTATTTTAAGAGTTTATGTTTTTTCAACAATGTTTTTTTTTTTTTTTTTTCCCTACAATGGTAACCATTTTAACCAACACCCAGTTCAGAAAGTGCATGAAAAATCTGTGGGAACCAGGAATAAAATATCCTCATTGACCTGCAGATCTTTATTTAACTACCAGTACCAATGTTACAGTGCAAATTTACTGTTACAAGCAACAGCCTTGCATTCAAATTTAACCTAATTGAAAGTACAGAAGAATAATAATCAAAAAGTATAAATGTAAAAGTATGCATTATGCAAAATTACCCCATTCACACTATAATATACAGTATATCATAGTATTAGATTTTTTTTTATGGATGCATTGTGTAGAATAATGGAAACTCGGTGTGTAGCACAATTACCAAATAGTAAGAAATTGAACATTATAAATTAATGATAAATAACTGTGGTGTAATTTTCTTGTGATTGTATTTACTCGTATCTAAAAGAATTGCTCTGCATTCCCAGGCAAATGCCCCCAGGTGACTATGTAACCAAGCCTGGGGATGCAGATTCATTTTACAGCGACATGCCTCCGGGTGTCAGTACAAACTCCGGCTGCAGCTCCAAGAAGAGGTCAGCCTGCCTGTCGCACCTGCAGATTTGCACCCTGTCGTTCACTCCCTCCATCCCATCCATTTCTCAGAACATCTCACTGTTTGGCTTCAGGTGTGCCATCTCATCATCACTCATTCATTCACAAGCGTGTGTTGTGTTTACTGCTATAGACGGGCTCAATACGTGTTCTTATTGTGCTTTCTTACAGTCATGGCTTTTGTTATGTCTCTGTCTGTGAACATTTTGGAAGTGGACCAAAATGTTCAAAATTTTAAACATTTTGCCAGTAGAGAATTGTCCCGAAAACACCTCTCTGCTCCATTTCTCACATCATGTCATATTCAGCTGTCGTGATGCTGTTTCATGGCTCATAATGTTGCCATCTGCTGCGATGGTGTCTTTATTTTCTCCTTCATTTACCTCTGCCTTTCCCTCGTCGCTACATCTGCAACAGGAGCAGCACAGCATTTAATTATTTGTAACAGTTTAGAAAGCTGATGTTGCACTGATATTCTGCCTTTGTGTGTAGATCTAATGGACTTTCCCACTCATGGAGTGAGAGAATCCCAGATGCCAAACACATCTCCGACATCTGTGAAAATGGGCGACCGAGGAGCAACTCATGGCAAGGTAACAAATCCCCACTCATACGTAAGAAGAAATATTTGGTGAGAATTGCACTTTGGTGCCTCAGAAGAAGGAATGCAATGTGTTTGTTTTGCCAAAGCAAATGAAGTAAGAAGGCAGCACACTTGTGAATAAAAAAGGGAAAGAAATCACCATTTCTTGATCATTACAGTGCAATTTGTCTCAAGTAATGTAGATAAAATGTGGCATGTAGCCTGTCTGTCAAAATAATCAATACATTATTTTTTAAACCACTGGAAGGCTGCCCTTTTCCTGAATTAGTTTTGCTGAAATGAAACATTTTACAGCGCTGCACATATGTTTTCTCTCTTGCATTAAATATTGCCCGCGGTAAATATTTTGCAAGTAATTATTTGTATTTAAATAGTGTGTTTATGTTCTGTTTCTCTCCAGGAAATCTGAGCGGTAATCGTAAGAAACTGAAAGGAAAGAAGTTTCGTGCTCGCTCTAACTCAACAGAGTAAGTTCCTTGTGGCGAGCTGGTGATGTTGTGAGGTCAATGAACATTGACATTGGGGTATGCAGATAAAAAGAAGCTCTAGTGGAAAACAGACATATCCGTCATTGGGTTCTTGTGCAAGATAAAGCTGGCATTATTCTTTATTTTATATTATGTATTTCAACAAATCCCCTGAAAAGACCAAAACAATGTTTTAGTCCGTCTCTATACAAATACTAACTTTCCTACCTTTTTTGTGGCACCCACCCCCAAGTCCACTAGTTCCTACTGAGACTCTAAATCATTGAAAATCAGTCAGAAACGTACAGTTTCATTAAAAAAGAAGCTTAAATAATCACAGAAACCATCTGAGCATTGTAGCTTTTACCAAACGTTAAGCAAACTAATGAATAGCCTATTTGTTGGGAACTATTTTCATCTGTGGATGAATACATGTTTGGAGTGTTAGAGAGAATTTACAGCAGGAATAGACTTAAAATAAACTGCAGTGCCTGTGTTCATCGTAATGAAGGAAGATGTCACCTAGTGCAGCATATATTAGTGTTTGAACAACAATGAACGTCTGTGGCACAGTGGAATAACTGTCGGGCTTTGGCTACACAAACGTTTTAGTAGGATTAAGTAATGGTTGGTTTTGGTCTTTTTATTAGAATTGTTGAGCAGAAGAAAATAAAGAATATTACTGTGCTTATCCTTTTTGATTGTGCAGCATAGCTGGAAAAAAAAAACACTCACAATTCCGGATGAAATGCTTTCCTTAAATTCAGTGTCATAGATGGAGGTATAAAGAGAGTGTTGCACTGAGGCTCACATGAGTGAGATCACGTCGTCTCTTGCAGTGTGAACGCTAAACCCATCTAGCTTGTGACACTATACTGCACCTTAAATCTTTGCTCATAACTGTGAACAGATGAAGTATTTGCATACATGCCCGTTGACTGTGAATGAACAGTGTGCATCGGCTGCCTCCCAGCCTGGCGTGTTGGTTTGTTTGTTTGTGGGTTTGAAGGTCTTGGCATATGAAGTAGTCTGCAGTGCACCTGTTCTCATTGCAAGCATGAGACTGACTGAGAGGCGAGAAGCTAACCGCTTGGAATGATGTGACATGTAACCAATATGCAACTGAGCCTGTAACACACAACACAGTTGTTTGTGATTTTCATGGTGCCGTTTTCATCCGAAACCACACACAGGTCTGTCTGCCATCTTTCTCACCATTTTCTCAATTGCATCTTGGTGTTTGTTCAGGATATCTTTGCTCTGCTCTGCTTTCCTAAAATATTTCCTCTTCCTCTCTCCCTCCCCCCCACACTTGCTTATTTCTGGAGATTTTCTGTCCTTTTCATTTCTTTTCCTTCCTTCCTTTTCTCTCTTCTCCCCCTCCTTCTGTTGTGTCCATCACCCCTCCTCCCCTTCCTCCCCCTCCCACAGGTATTTAACCCCTCGCTTCAAAACAGAGTTTTATGATGTAACTAAATGGGTAGAAGATGTGAATAGAAACACTCAAGGACCTTACCTTAGGTATTACCTCAGACCATGTCCTGTACCCCACACGCTTGTCTAAAACCCCCTTCACTTTTGGTTTGATTTGTGGTTTGGTCAAGGAAAGTAAGAACTGGTGCCAGTCTGGCCCTTTTTTCTACAGAAGTTTGAAAGTAATACCTGAGAAAGTGTAATCGACAGCAGGCATGTTGCGACGAGGGGTTGCTGCTGACCATCAAAAGAAAAAAACATGATGAAAAGAAGTTTTTCAGCTTTATTTTCTATCATATTTTTTTGCCCAGTTTCAATGAAGACTTTTTTTTCTCCTTAAACAGCTGCATTTTACTTTGCAGATTTTGATTTCCTGCTGTACTGTACTGATGCAAAAATGGCTCTTACTGCCTGTGCTAGTGTTGGTTATAATAGTCATTTTATTCCTAAGTTCTCCTCATCCCCTCCTTTGCTTCTCCCCTTCAGCCTCATGTTACCTCTGCATGTTCAGTGTTGTTGTGTCAGTAAGTGTCTGTCGGCGCTGCCGCACTCCCAGTGACCTTGCGTGCCTTCGCATCAGTGTGATGTCACTGCCGAGCCAAACATTTTTTGGCGCTGCTCTGACATCATCACTGAGCTGCAGTAACAAATTGTAAGCCACCTCCAATTGTGTCCAAGGTCTATAGATAATCACAAACACAAGGTTTCCTTAACAACGAGGAAGCTTGTGGGCTATTGCCTCTGTAGAGCACTGGTCCCATGTTAGTGCACCAAACAAACAAAATGTCACCACACAGTCAATCGGCATTGTAATCTATAGACCTTCACTGTGTCTGCCCCTCCCTCTGTTATAACATTTACTCAATGATAGAAACAGAACAATAGAGTGGAGAGATGTGGAGAGTTGTATCGGGCATATCCAGGATTCAGAGCTAAAAACCTTAATATGTCATGTGACTGACTGTTTGATTCTGTCCTGATTGAATCATCTGTAACAAGTAACAACTGTTGAGAAGAAAATCAGATTAATATACTGTATATTTTGCTAACTAATAATTGTATGATGCAACATAATAGAACAGAAGAAAGAGGCACAACACAAAAACATAAAGACGGATTGGAAATTACACAGACCGTCTCCAAAGTATTATGGTTATAAATTATACAAATTATAACAGCAACTGCCCTAATAGCACGATGGGTGTAGTTCTTTTGGGAGTAAGAGTGGGGCTACTATATATTTTGTTCCTGAGTGCATATAAATACACATAATAAATTGTAATATGGTGGGTTTATATGGCATTTTCTCCATAGTACTTCCCAAAGAAGCTCTGGGTCTGTAGAATTTGGAGCCATTCAGCACAGCAAACAGAGTAAAAGCTTTCTTTATTATAAAAGTATAATGTACACAACATAACTTTACAGAATTGCATTATAATACAGGAGATGTTTCTGTTAAGGCTTGTATTAAAAGTACGTCTGGAACTGGCCCTTCATCTGACGTCTCCACTCTCTCCACTACTTTGACCAGTGCAGGTATTTCTGATCACCGCACACAGTAGTGGTGTAAATAAGCTACCGCACATGGGACAGGCTTTCCATGTCTGTTTCACTGGACAGGACCTCTCTGAATCTCTCAGACTGTTGTTCTCACCCAGCTCCGGTGTGGTCTGCCGTCCCAGTCACCTCATCATACTCACTGCTCCCAGCATTCATCACTTAAACACACCCGCCGATCCGACTTTCAAGACTGCACACAGGCTCAGCTGACAGCAGAGGTTACCTTTAGCAGCATGCTTTTTTTTCCACTGAGGCTAAAGGTATGTTTCTGCAAATTCTGGCTGTTTTGTGTGTCAGTGCAGGATGATGAAGAATAATGCTGCTGCACAGTGAAGCATGTGAGTGGCAGGAATCTATGACTTTGTCCACACCGCTGCTGGGTACTGTGTACTGCTGTGTAAAGAAGTACATACTGTGTACAGAGGTTGCCCCTAAAAGCTGAGCCAGGGTCTTATTTTTTAACAGAATAACTGAACTGTCTGTGCTTTTTGGGGGAGCAGCAATAACAGCTTTTAAGAGCAACCTCTCTCTCTGCAGGAAGGTGAACACTGAATAATTAGAGCAGCCCAAGGAGGATGTTGCCCAAAGTCACAGATCTAACATTAGCTCAACTTCCTCAGTCTAACCTCATTTATCCATCTGTGTCTTTGGCCAACTTAATCCTAAACCAATTAGAAAAGAAGAGGCAATATTTTAATAATTTCACTTCCTCTTTTTCCTCAGGACGCTATCCCCTGCCAAGTCTCCCACTTCCTCTACAGGATCAATTGCATCCAGCAGAAAATACCCGTACCCCATGCCCCCTCTCCCCGATGACCAGAGGAAAGCCAACAGGCAGAGCGCCAGGGCAAGTATCAATCAGGAACACATTGTGTAATTTAAAACCACATTACACTGATTTAGTCACAATGACTGATTTTCAGTACAATAGAGATTCTGCACTGGTTGGCACAAAAAAGAGCAGGTCATTATGTACGCTGAGTATCTTAATGTACACAGTGACTTTTGGCCCTGCTGGAGCCGACAATTTAAATTCCCTCCGTGATTTTTCTAGTAATGGGATAATTGTTTTTTCAGATGGTCACTGTTTCCGATCAGGTGATTTATAGGTATAAAATTCTTCCTATGACTTGTCCAAGAAACTGGGCACACTTTATATTGAAACCTAACTAAACATAACCTGCGGTTTTTTATGACGTGTGCGTACAGTAGGTGATGTGTACATACCAGACACTAATTTCACTGTTCACCTGACATCACCAACAGTTAATGTTCGTGTGTTAGCATGGTTTCATAAAAGAAAGCAGAAACTTTGCAGATGTTTAAGATGTGCTTTGTGCTTCTATGACACACTAAACATGATAAAAACCAGCAACTGTTGCTCCTGATGCTCATTTTCATTCCCAGCGCTCCTCGTCTGTGCAGTTAGGTTGGCCATTATCAGGCTGATATGATGTCTGAGCCCAGTTTTACACTTTGATCTCAGTAGTTAGATAAGTCAGTGGTTAAATATGTTTATACATGGTTAGTCTTGGGTTGTGTTCACATCCTTTACAAAGTCAAAACTATGAATACTGAAGGGCATGGAAATATTTGCTAATGAGGATCATAATTTAAAGGATAAGGCTGGTGCTATTTGTGCTTATAAGACCAGCCCAATCCTTTAAGTACAAAGACAGAACCAAATCTACATAAATAGGAAGGGAGGTGACTGACCATCAGTGACATCTGGCCAATTTTAAAATGTCTATTCTTTCTCTTTTCTGCTCTTTTCCCCTCCCTCTTTTTTGTCCCTTCAGCTGTGGGAGACTTCAATATAACAGCTGTTTTACCCACTCTGCAAAAGACCTCAAGGAACTACACTTGTCTCTCCTTTTCTATGAATGAAAAACACAACAATGAAACAAAATTGACTCTAAGCAACTAAAGAGAAAGCGAGAGAGCCCCCCACTGGAGTGGAAATAGGCAGAGCTGTGTGTGAGTTAGTGTGTACAAGCATCTCCGAGGCTTTCAAGCCAGACATTCAGTGGATCTCTACAGGACGATGCAGAGCGCCAGCAGAGATCCCAGCTCCACATCCACTCCAGACCAGCTGGAGCTCAGACTGAGCTGTTCCTGTCTGCTCAGGCATCACTTATGGGACTGGAAACCCCAACCCCCACCCCATACCTGTCCTTGAAACCTCAACGTATCCTTAGCTCGGCTCTCGTCACACTCACTTCAACACCACTGTCCCCTGAGTTGTTTGGGCTCCTTTTCTTAAAAGGGGTAGCGGAGAGCCAGGAGCAGGTCATCGTATCACGCTGGATTTGTCGGATCATTTTGACGCACGTGAATCACTGTAGAAACTCCAACACTGTATGCATGAGAAAACCTTGTTTATCAGCAACCTCCTCCCACGGAAAAGACGAGAGGGACTAATCTGAAATGAAAGCATGCAAGGGGGCAGTGATTTTATACCTTCTGTAGGCTTAGATGCTTTCTCTCCACTATAGGTAACTCATATTGTATCACCAGTTATAACCCATGACATGGATCCGACCTGCTCTTCCTCCCCTCGGTTTGTTTGTGCGTGTGTAAATATGTACAGTAAAATACACAGAGTATGTTTTTGCTTTTTATTTTGAAAGAGGACAAGATTCTTCTTCCTGCTGTATTGTGTTGTAGACAGAAGTGGATCTCTGTAGATGAGTGTAGAGACTCCGCATTTGTTCTTCTGTCCGTGTTTCTACTTTTTCATCTTCATTTTTTTCTTCCTGTGTGACTGTGACCTCTATAGCTTTCTCCATCCACAGCAGAATGTAAAAGTGTTTCTTCTTTTTTTATATTAGCACTGGCTTGATCCATCTCTGGGAGAAATACACAGACATGAAGTAATGACTGAGGAAGTATTAACAAAGATGTTGATTGTGGCACAGTAAGAATGTTACTGAGGTGGTATTGATTTAGCAAAGTTTAAATAGTTTTATGTTCCATGCCTGTGTGAAATGAAATGACTGAGAAGTGTTTGGTGTAGTTATAGATGTGCCACTTTTCACTCATGTGGTTTTTGGAAATTTCCCCATTGATAATGTTAAGATGTATTGAGTTTGGATATTTGGAAGTGTGAGACCAATGTGCTCCCACTTTTGTGATGAGAGTACGCGAAGTCGAGAGTGTGGCTGATAACCTTACTCGCCCCAAATCTGGGAACTGTGATTAAATGTGCATTTTGGATTTAGCTGTGATGATTGAGATATTTAGCCTTGTAAATGATTTACTATGCTGTACAGTGCTTGCTGTTTGAGCTTGTGAAGACCAACAGCATGACAGTTCTATATCAAATTAAGTTATTTCTCTGGTAGGCTATTTGTGAGACCATAACGGGAAAGGAGCATGTCGCTGAAAGACTTTTTCCCCTCATTGCCTATCGCTGTTGTCTTAATTGGTTTGTTTGCCACAGACTACACTGTCTGAACAAAGTCAGGACATTTCATGGCAGGAAGTCACAAGGTTTAAATATGATTGAGAATGGAGATTTTGTCACGTTAGTGTAGCTATTTAAGGTGGATTTTTCTGGAAACGAAGCCCATGTCGCTCCCCAAAAGCAAGTTCTTTGTACAGTTACAACTCAAACTTTTGTCTTAAGGCCTCTTGTTTGTCATTTTACTGTTGAGTTTTTGTTCCGGTGTGGGCACTTGTTCATTTGTAATTCATGTATGCATTAGGACTGTATAGGTAATATGATCGTCACAATACTGGACTAATATTGCTACTAGTATCTTTTTTATTAAGTACCTTTGTAATGTTCACTTTTTTCTCAGCATTATGTACAGCAACTATTCAAACAGTAATTAAGTGCATTATTGTAATTATGTGTGTTGATGAGTTTGAATGGAGACATGAGGTTTTTTTTGTTTGTTTTTGTTTTTTTTTTAAAACACATTTGTTCCTCTGGCATGTGCTGATCTGTATCATATATAGGTTTTGGACACAGATGTAAATGAGATGTGAACAGGCTCATAATTTGCCTTCATCCAGAGCTTTCTTCTCTGCTCTGGTCTTCTTAAAGTAATGGTCAGTATCCAGTGGAGCACATTATCTCAGAGCTCTTGAGTAATTTTTTTTAACATCATAATACTTTGCTACAGCAAGACATTTGTCCTGGTGTCATGGACATTGCATTGACACCCTGAGGACGGTGCAGGCTGCAGTCATTTCTGTGGTTGTACAGCTGCCAATTTTCCTGCGAACATATCCGCCTGGTACATAGGTGAACTGACCAATCCTACCAGGGCAACTCTGGCAAACGTCCCCACAGATGAGCTGTCTCTCTCTGGCCAGAGACTTGAATGTATTCGTGTACTGGAGCACACCAACCACCCAGTCTTAACCATGTGGTCCCATCCTGCCAGATGCATCGGCTCTCCAGGAATCTTAAAAACCCCACATGTACGAGTTCAAATCTGAATACTGCAGTTGCTGTCTTTTTTTCATTTTAATTTTTTCATTTTGCCTGTATGCTGTACAGACTCATGATGCAAAAATCAATCCCCATATTTTTTTTCTCCTCTTAATCATTCAGTATTGTAATATATTTAATATAAAATAAAACTTTCATCAACACAACAGTCTATGCTGTCATTTGAATAGCTTCAGATCTTACTCTAACTGGTAGAGGAAAAGAAACACATCATGTATAATTGAAAATTGACTCCATTTATTTGTATTGAAACACTCCTGTGATGCACTGATCCAAAACTAACCTCATTTAGTAGATCAAGTATCAGCCAGATATGACTGATCCACATTAAACAGTATCTTTGTTGCTGTCATTATAAAATGAATGTTTCTACCATGATTCAGTTGGTGATGGAAGTCTGCAGACTTTAGTGCCACGTCCCTGGCTTCATGTTAAAGTGCATTAAAAATGATCCCAACGAATTCTAAACATATACAGTTTTTTAATTTGGGAAAGACAACTGGTATTGGATCAGAGCATCCTACAACACACACCAATAAAAATAAATACAATCTTGCATCAGATGAAACAGAAAATAACTGGTTGGTACAAATGCACCTCTCCTCTCTTTTGCCAATGACCCTTTATCATTTGTATCTGGAGGTAAAGCTGGTGCTACATTTGCCTTTACCTGACCAACATCCTTTTATGGATAGGCATACAAATCTCTGCCTAAATAGTTTACATCAGGATCATTTCTGAATAAAGACGGACCTTATCAACAGTGACTGAGATCAAATGAGCGACTCAACTTGCGCAGCCTTTTAACACATTTAACACTGTTTTGACTGTGATGGTCAATAAGAAAGTCAAACATCATCCTAAAGTGCACTGAAACTGCAGGGTTTCTGATGTTTACCTGCACTGCACAAAAAAGTTCTACTTCTCCAGTTTGAAACAGACAGAATAAGACTCATCTGTCGTCATACACTGTAGGTCGACCGAAATCTGAGATGTTGTCCATGTTTGTCACAAATGCTCATGTGAGGGGAACCTCAGTGCCTGCAGTCTTTCTTGATGGATGGCTTTGGTTTCCATGGCTGCATCTTCATCAAGCGACTCTCGGATGCAGCTTTTCAAATGGTCAATACCAAACCCAGTGGTGGCAGAGACGGGAACCACATGTTTGAAGGTCATGTACTTCTTCGGTATCATGTCAGGCAACAGATCAGAGAACTCTGCGAGAGGGGAAATAATCAAATTTTGAAATAATCATCTTCAAAATATTGAGATGGGATAGATGTTAGCATTTAATACAAATTTTCCAATGTAACCTTTTTCTGTGTCTTATAATTGGGTATTTCATAAATTGTTAAATGTTTAAGGGGAGATTTGCTATAGTTTGTCTGAACTTTAAACAATCAAACAAGAAGTGCAATATCGCTATGTGGCAGTTTTTCCATCTGGTAAGTGAATTTAGTTTTTTAGAAAACAAGCTGCCCAGGAACTTAAAATTGAACTGCAGCTCTTTATTGATGCTTATTTTTCATTATGACAAGCGGCTGCTGTGTTCAAAATGGTGATAAAAATGTAATTACTATAGTACCTGCAGATGTTGTGAGCAAAAATATTTATAACACAAAATTTTCCTTTTACATTTACTCCTGAATTTGACACTTAACCTGTAACTGCAGGTTACAGGTAAATGCCACATGTCTTTAGTAGCATGAATCATAGTTCAAATCCATTGAAAAGGTTTTTGTAAACAGTCTGCAGACCTGGATTCATGCGATTAGTGCAGCAGAGAAGTCCATCTTTAAAAGGTATAATTTCATTTGCATCATGAATTTGTAAATTAGAAAGCTAATGAATAAAACCAAAAAAATGATTTACGATCTGGGTTTTGTAGATGCTCCTTCAGCTCTTGTAATTTGTCCTCAGCGTCAGGCAGGTCCATCTTATTCACCACCAGCAGAGCAGGCTTCGACACAAGCTCCTCTTTGTACAACTCCAGCTCCTTGAGACGGTGCGGAGACGGGAGGATGATGAAAAAGATGGAGGTAAATAAATGGTACACATGAGCAGATGGGTGAGTATTAAAGTCAGTGAGAAGAGTATGCATTATATTATAAACACAAGTTGATTTATAGTATCATTCTCACCTTGGTGAGAAGCTGCACCGTTTCAAAGGCTGACCTGAACGGTGTTTGACTAGCCAGCTGGAAACCACAAACATCTACCTGCAGCCGGACAAAACACAATCAAACAAGAGTCAATAATCATCATCACAGCCTGCAATTTTTTAACTAGATTAACCACATTCAAATTCATTATATGAAGGTGTCGGCTCATGTACTTTTTGTCTCTACTCACCACAAACAGCAGCTGCCTGGTCCTCTCCACATGCTTTAGGAACTTGTGGCCCATGCCTTTGTTTATGTGAGCTCCCTCTATCAGGCCTGGGAGGTCAGCGACGGAGATCTACTGAGAAGAAACAAATGATGCAAAGGAGAGAAACCAGTTTAATGGACAATTAAAGTGCAATACACCAAAAACTAAAAAGCATCTCCCATACCTGTTTGTAATCTTTATACATCAGTTTGCCAATCTCCGGCTTCAAAGTTGTGACTGTGAAATAAAGAAGAACTTAGAAATGGCACAAACACAGTAACAGTAAACACACATGTATCATTATCTACATACAAGAGTAGCTGGCAATCTGAGGTGTGGCATTAGAGATGGCTGTCAGGAGAGAGGACTTCCCTGCATTTGGGAACCTGGAAATCAGAATTTCAAAAGGAACTTAAAGCCAATTTGAGCCTCAGCTGAAATGAACCAATACGTTCATGTGTGTTTCCGCTCTCACCCAACAAGACCCATATCAGCGATAAGTTTGAGGTCCAGCCGGATGTGTTTGACCTGGCCCTTACTGGGCTCAAACGCAGTGTAGCGGGAGCCTCCAGGTCCGCCTTTTGCCACAATCACACGATCACCTTCAGCGTTCAGGTCCCCTTGGCGGGAGAATGGACACAGGAAAAAAAGGCAGAATTTTTAGTGTTCATTTGGCTTTTCCATCCCCTGATCATTGCTTTGTCATGTTTTCTGACACAAATGCTGTTCTTCACCTCCGAATCAAAAACTTTCTTGTGCATTATTAGTTTTTATGTCAAATTTAACATCTTTCTTTAGAAGGTTTTATAAATGTTTGACCAACAATAAGTGGCGTGTCATATTTTATATTACCAAGTATTCTGCCATCATCAGTGGTGACAGTGATACCAACAGGAGCAAAGATTTGTTTGTCCTCCCCCCTCTCTCCTCTCAGTGATCGGACACTGTTGATAAATAAAATTCACATACACAATAAATAGCATCTGTTGTGTCTGACAAATATAAATCTAATTTATGTCAACTTAAGAAAACTCAAGGTTGGATTTAGAGAAACTGACCTGCTGTTGGCTCCTGCTCCACCTACAAAACGTTTCTGTGGATACTTGTCCTTGATCCTCTTCAAGGTCACGTCCTTTTTCGCCACCACCCAAACATCTCCACCGTTCCCTCCCTGTCCCCCAAGACGGGGTAAACCCATGCCGCCGCTGCCTCCACGGACATACAGACGGAGATTGTCCACCAAGTTTCCAAACTGCAAAGAGGCAGAAAAGAGACTGATCCAAGCACCTTTAAGGTCAACGGCACTAATAATAAACATGCGAGTCATTTTTACAAACTCCTTCAATTTGGTGACATGTGACAGTAAAGGGAGAAAGAAAACGTTTTTTCTTTCTATTTCTGAGTAAAGCTAGATTGGTATTGTTTGTATTGTGAATAACACATCTCCTAGATCAAGGTAGTAGTTGTGAGAGTTGTTAGGTAGAATCGTTTTGGGTCTGTACTGAAGGGCTGGTTATCTCTGAGGAGTACAGCCATACAACTACAACTCACATGATGATGTATTGAAGCACCTTTGAAGGGAGTTCACGCCCGCCTAGGTTTAATACCAACATTGCATTTAATGCAGACATGGTATTCAACCTAGGTAAGCACCATAAAATGACAGGTGACCACTACAATTTCAAAATTAAGGTTAGATTTACATGGATTGTTTTGCTTTAGGTATTTCTTCTATTGTTTTAATTCTGATACGGTTCAGTCACAGATAACTCGCATTGTAATAAGAATAAATGTTCATAAAAGGCTTAATATTTGCAGAGACCACAGACCGAGTTGTTGATGTTTTGAAGCTAGTTAGCCAGTTAGCTTCCAACTAATGTCACGATTAGAGATGTTAGTGAACCGCTGCTGTCGATGAAGTTGTTTTCACGACATTAATATCTGGTCTGCTTCAGTGCTTACCTTCCTGAGGCAGGCTCTACTGAACTGGACCATCTCCAGTGGCGTTTATTGCCACTTTTCGTGTTGTTGACTGAAGTAGCGGCTAGCAGGCACGCGTTAGTGTGCAGGACAGGAAGTGATATTTTGTTTCTTTCAGCTCATTGGATCATGACGCAGAGAGGCGGGACTCTGCAGGACTGAACTTAGACATGGATTGAACGTGCTGCGCCAGTCCAGGACAAAACATGTATTCACATGCTGCTGCAGATATAGGCTACCCCTTTTTTTCCCTGCTTATAACAAAAACAGTAACAACAGAAAATACTGTAGTTTTTTGGGTGCTTGTACTTTACTTTAGTATTTCCATTTTATACAAATTTTACTCCACTACATTTAATTGATAGCTTGTGTAACGTAATGCAAAATGTCATCAACAAATAAAGCATGATGTATTAATATAGATTTAACAACCCAGTAGTATTTTAAGTATTTAAAATGAGCCCCACCTTTACCAGCTGCAACACTGAAGTGATATCATTAATAATTATAATACAATAATATATTATTGTTAAAACTGTATAATGAGTAGGCCTACTTTTACTCATGCTTCAAATATATTTCAATGATGACATTTTTGTACTTTTTATAAAAGTAAATCTTTGAATACACAACTTACATTTGTGGGAGATTATTTCCACACTGTTTTTATGCAACTTATATTCTTGGGCTATACTTTTATACAGTCTATGTAACCGGCAGATTTTCATACTTTTTTCTCATCTCTTCAGTCAGTCATTGTTACCATGGCTGTTGCAGCTGCTCTGTGAGGGACACAACACTCTATATCGCAGGAACTTTTTCAAACACAACAGTACAACACTAAAATAGCAATATTGGCCCCAGTAAATTAGTGGTCTGGCTCCAACACTTTTATTATTGGTTGCAGCCTTATAAATATCTGGGTTATCTGGATATCAGAGTTCCATTTGATTCAGTAAGAGCAGACACAATACTGAGGTGTCCTTAGCACAACTAACATTTGGGCAATGCATTTCTTGGGGATAGAAGTCGGTTTATGAGCAGCAGAGTGTGTGCCGCTGGGAGGATGCTGAAGGATGCTCGGATCTTCCGTCTCTCTCCTCTCTCCGTGAGCGCGCTCACGCCTGCCGGTGCACAGTGAGATGCGCATGTGACGACAAAAGCAAACGCTGGACCCTGTTTCTCTCTCTCTCTCACTCTCTCTCACTCTCTCTCTCTCTCTCATTCTCTCTCTCTCTCTCTCTCTCTCTCTCACACACACACACACACACACACACACACTGCCAACAAGACACAGAGAAGATTTAACGCTCAGCCGACATTTACAGGCTGATCAGACCTGAATACACCAGGTCTGCTCGGATTTTACTGCACGGAGGTAAGTGTGTGTGTGTGTGTGTGTGTGTGTGTGTGTGTGTGTGTGTGTGTGTGAGAGATGACAAGAGAGAGGCTGGCTTATCTCATGCAAGACCCGGACAGTTGCATAGGTCCTCCCACCGGTGTCTGCCTATTTATAGGGTTGGAGATGCAGCCGTGGGTCGTGATAACAGGACGCGTCTGGGGGATAGAGAGATAAATCACAGCGCGGTAAGAGATCCTGTTCTTGGTGCGGAGTGTTGCGGATGCCCGTGAGTGTGTGTTTGACCTGAATTATGCAATGATGGTGACATAGCCGTTGTCGAATGTGCTCCTTGTGCCTTATTGGACGCAGGCTGCAAGGACAGCTGCTCCGGAGTCGGGAGTGTAGTGGGAGGTTTGAGCCTGTGTGGGTACATGAGGATGGTGTGTATGGTGGGGTAACTCACTGCTACATCATTCAGCTCGTTTCAGTGTTGCCTGTTCTGCAGCAACATCCGTACATATACTGTAACCAATCTAGATCTGGTTTCAAGTTCATTTTGTAACTGACCTGCAGGCTGCACAAGTTGCAAGGATGAGGCTGTAGTAGTTGTAGGCTTGTGAAAACCAAACGCACCTTTCAAACAGACTCAAAAATGAGAAAACCCAGCTTGAAACGCATATATATTATCAAGAAGTGTTTCCAAATAAATTTGACATCGGCTGGTGAATTCAAAATGTACATTGTTATTTCATTGACCACAATGCACATAAAAAGCGATATTTAGTCCACAATACTCGGTACACCATGTTCTAGAAAAGTATGCTCCGTCCTCTCGACACATGCTGCAAAAAGCGCACATGCTGGTGCATGAAAGGGCAGAGGACAGGACCTACAATGAAGTCTAAAACTTGACCAAATGCCTGGGTTTGGGCATTTCTAATATTATAACATTTTGGCTGTGGACTTTGTGTGTTTTACTCTCCATGTTTCACAGAATTTTAAGCATATTCAGGCTTTTCCGCTAAGCTTAAGCAGTTTGGATGATCTGTGTAAGTAACTGTTTTTACATTGGTATTTAATTAAATTGTGTTAAATTTCAAAATATACAGTATAAAGCACACAGATTTATCCACATTATTTATTCTTGCATTTGCCACCATCATCTCAAAAATGTAAAACTTTGTTAAACAAGTGTAGATGCTCAATAATAATTCTACCCAGGCTGATTGATAAGAGCTGGAGGAATAAATTTGCATGTTCAGGGGACTGGCTAACAACCTAACCATTGCAAATAAACACTACATCCTGCTGTGTGTTTAATCTAATAATTTTGCTAACCTCACACATAATTGAAAGCTCCATCTTTAAAGTGAGAGGTTTTGTCATACATACTGCTAAAGTGAAGAATGAACTTCCTTATTGATTTACAGTATTTACTACGTACTGCTGTTCTGTCAACCATATGGCAAAACTTTGTAATATAATTTGAATTTTTTTATTTATTGGTAGAAAAGGTTGAAAACACAAGACTATAATCTTAAATTTGAATAAATCCTTGTGAATTAGTTGGGGTCCCCTGAAATCCACCTACAGTAAGAGACTCATTTTGGTCCGAAAGTTCTAGCAAAATCAACTTTTAGGACCGTAAACACGGTGGGGTTTGTCAAATTGAGCAGTGGCATGGAAATACCAGTATCAACCTGCCAACTGGGGGCACGACATTCACCAAACAGGGCAGCCAATGTGTGGAATCCCAGTGCTTTCATTGAAAAGGGTAAACAAGCCAACGACCAAAGACAACCGGTTGGCTCACAGACACAGGTCAGACAGGGGGAGGGAGGGCCGGAGGGGTGTACATGAAATGAGGCGGACTGTACTGGCAGCAGGGGGACATGGGAGTTTTAAGGGAAGTGAGCCAGAGTTTGGGGATACAAGACAAAAGCAGTGTGGGCCATGTTTTGGTTAGTATGAAACTGGGGCAAGTGGACACTGCTTGCTGTGGGTAATGTTTTGGCGGGAGTGTGTGTGTGTGTTGGTGCTGGGTATGAAGGGGGAGGAGGAGCTCTGATGGTTTGGTCTGTCAGCATGCCAGGACCACATTCTCATCCTGCTGCTGTTGAAAGGGGTGGTAAAGACATAAACAGGCCCAGTGGGATTAGAGCCCACTCGGAGGAGTGATCAGGGGGGATTTGCTGCCCGGCGGGCACACAATGGCACTGTCGCGTAACACACAAACACACACTACACATGCTCACCGGCAACGTTTCACAACAGACCCAAGCCTACATAAATCTGATGAGAACTCCCTTTTGTTTGGGAAGCGGTACCAGGGTTAACAGAGGCTAGTCTCGCCGCGGGCCATGTTTGATAGGACAAGGGGTGTGTGAACGTTGGCGGGATGGCAAAGAGAAAAGCTGAGGGTACGTTGTGTTGTGGCGGTGTTTCCACGTGTGTGAAGCCCCGGACAGACAGGGAGGGCCATGGCTGTATGTGGAAGCACAATAACAGGATGAATAAAGGTTTTTTTCCCCCATCAATGCCTGTGTTTCTGAGTCAGCTGATGGTGGTGGATGGAGACAGGATCTAAGCTAACATGAGACAACAACAACACTAGTAGCCACAAAAACAGCAAGCTGGTTTGAACCTGTTCAAATAATCTGACACAAAAATATGTAGCTCTGCTTTTCAGCTGAATATCAAATTGATGGTTACAGAAACATCTGGCACTTTCTTCATATCTATTGTTTTGTTCCTCCTTAGTGCTGGCTCTGGCCCAGGCTGCAGCCATGCCTCTTCTGGAAGAGACCACTCTGCCACAAGACCACCCATCTACTGTTCCCGTGGTCATCATAGGTAAACTTTGCCGTTAACCTCCCGAGCTTTAACGGTTACACACTGTGACTAGGCCCGCGGTCCACAATTTAAATCTTGTCTCGCTCTTTCTCGTATCACATAATGCTGTGTTTCCCGTTGTGATGCTAATCCACCATTCCCGAAACCTGGGTCTTTTTTTCAGGCAACGGGCCATCAGGTATTTGTCTGTCCTACCTGCTGAGCGGATACAAGCCCTACCTAGATACGGCAACTGTCCACCCAAACCCAATACTGTACAGGAAACTGCAGGAGACCAAGCACCTACCCGTCACTGAACAGGTAAAACCTTCTACAAATTGCTTGCATGTGTACACATGGCCATGTTCACATACTCATGTATGTCATGAAAGGGATATTTTCCTACAGGATCTGGAATATTTGAGTGAAGGTCTTGAGGGGAGATCAAGGAATCCAGTGGCTGTGCTTTTTGACACACTGCTGCACCCCAATGCTGATTTTGGCTACGAGTTCCCCCCTGTCCTTCAGTGGAGGAGGGACAAGCAGCAACACATCCCACATCTGGTGCTGGGGAGGGCAACACCTGGAGGTGCTTGGCATGTAAGCTTCAAGGTTTAGTCTTCTACACTCTTATACTATCCAAATTTCTGTCAATCCTTTTGTTTTGGTCCTTTTTTGACACTGATATTTCTTCCACCCCTCTTTTCCCTCCTCAGGCAATGGAAGGCTCCATGCTGACTATTAGTCTTGGCATCTGGATGGAGCTTCCTGGCGTCAACTACAGAGACTTGGCCAATGGGAAACGCAGGTAAAGACATGGGACAAGGTTGACGACAAAGACATGGCTCAAACCAATGATTAACTGTGCTACCATGTTCCACATCATCTTTCTCCTCTCTCTAGGGATGTAACGAGTGACAGAGCCACTCCAGAGGAGATCTCATCCTATTACCGTAACTATGTGAAGCTAAAGGGCCTGCAAAAGAATTTTGTTGACAACACCTACGTGACCTCCGTCCAGAAACTCTGTCGGGGGCACGAGGGAGAAGGTCTGGAAAATGGGCATACTGATCAAGGGGTGGGAGATGGTGGGAATGAGGGCTTTGAGGGAAATGGAGTTGAGGGTGTAAACAATGGAGGTGGGGGGGCTCTCTGGGAAGTCAGGGGATACCAGCAGGTGCAGAACGACACTCACGTCCCATTCTCTCTGTTTGCTGAGAATGTAGTTCTGGCCACCGGTGCGTCCGATTCACCGATTCGATTAGGTGTAGAGGGGGAGGACCTACCATTTGTATTCCACAGTATCTCAGACCTTGGCTTGGCTGTAAGCCGGAGAAAGCTGGATATGAACTCTGATCCGGTTTTAATTGTAGGTGCTGGTTTAAGTGCTGCAGATGCAGTTCTGTGTGCTTGCAACAGCAACATTAGAGTGCTGCATGCCTTTCGTAAGAGCGTAGACGACCCAGATCTCATCTTCAAACAGCTGCCCAAGACCCTGTACCCAGAGTACCACAAAGTTTACAACATGATGTGCTCTCATGCCTACACAAATGTGGCTCCCTCCTCTGCTCCTAACAGACCACAGGCAGTCAGCATTGCCTCTTCGGTATGTGCCAAGATGTGCCCAAAGCCCCAACTTGCCTCAGGTAACACGGCTGGTAATGCCAACGTCAGCCTGTTTCCAGACTACACCAGTTTCCCCGAACACTGCGCGGTGTCCTTCCAGTCTGACATGAAGTGTTTGCTGCAGGGGAAAAACTCCCTCAAGGCGTTCAAGATCTCCATGGTCCTGGTGCTTATCGGGACCAACCCGAACTTATTTTTCTTGAAGGGGCAGGGCCAGTACCTGGGTCAGGATCCAACAAAACCCATCTCATGCAAGAAGAACCCCATTGAAATCCACCCCTACACTTTTGAGTGTACCAAGGAGCCAGGTCTGTTTGCCATGGGCCCACTGGTGGGAGACAACTTTGTTCGCTTTTTGAAGGGTGGCGCTTTAGGCATCGCCTCCTGTCTGCTAAAGAGACTCAAGAAGAAAGGGAAGCTCATCAGCAATGGAGGGAATGACTTCATTTGAGAATATGATGGAAAAAAGAGCAGTACACATTGGTTGTAGGGCAGATTTTGAGCGCTTTTACCAACTAATGTAAAGAGGGGACAGTTTTAATATGTTTTAATCATTAATGCAGTGTTTTCTCATCAAAGTTTAGGCATCTATACAACTTTTTGAGACCAAAAAGACAGTGGATGTACACTAATTAGTTTCTAAAGAAACAAAAGACAGCTTTTAAGAGTCTTGTCTGACTTCTTAAGAAGTCCCCAGAAGTCTAAGCTACCGTGTGCCAATGTTTTCTAGTCAAACTGTAACCTCACAACTGAATGGGACCTTATTTTCATCAGGGTTATTTATTTGTTCATCATGTGTCTTTCAATCCATTCACTAACTTACTTTACTTTCTGTTGTATCACAATTGAAGTCTTGTTTTTCTAAACTTTAGGAGACAGAAAACTAAAAAGTAGAGGCAACTACTCTAATTTTTCATGCAACATACAGCATAGCTTTATCAGTCATGGGCTGTCACAGAGCAATCTGCGGTCCTGCTTAGATCTGAACTCTACACAACATAACCATGAGTGGTAACTGTTTGCAAGATGAGATGATTTGTCCCAGAACGTGTGAACTGACAAGTTCATGGCTACACAGTGGCTTAATGTTCCTGATTATTCTGAGCCTACCATGTTTTTTTGGGGGGGGGGGTTCTTAGTTTTAACTTCAGAGATTCTTCTTTTAGCTGCTATTGTAGTTAGTCGGAGCCATATACCTAAAAAGAATTAGAAAAGTCTAATAAATCCTGTTGCTTTGATTTTACCACTACTGAAAGGCTTTCTATGCAAATAATTTCCCTTGCAGATTTGAATGTATTCTCGGGCACCTATTGCTAGTTTTACTAGGGGCAGCAAGTTTGGACTAAAGTGTTTTCGCTAAGGTCGTGGTCATTAAAGGGTCATTCTGGTGTTTTTACTTTTTTATTTACCTCTATATGAAAATCCACTCCAGTGAACAGCAGTTTTTAGATTTGTTTAGATTTGCATTCAGAACATTAGCATCATCATAGCGCAAGAAACTAAATCCGCAATAATCATTTTTTATATTGTTTTCTTATGGACTTGATTTTCGATAAAAACTATGAATGCCTGTGACATTTGGCATTCTGATATCTCACCAAAATAACCCATTCTTTAAACTAAAGATGGACGATGTGTTTACTGAGAGTGGTTTAATGGGATTTGTAGAAAATTGGATAAAACAAGAAACACCAGTGTGGTCCTTTAACTTTAGCCTTTAAAAAATAATTGCCAATTACATTATGATTAGAATATAGTGAAAAAGTAGAACAATTCTTGCTGTCAATTTATTTATCTTGATGCCACAATTATAACACTTAGTGCAAATTTTCTTGTCACTTTGAACAGTCAGCGCCAGTTCATCTGCATCTAATGGAATCCATATATATATATATATATATATATATATATACATACACACAGAGAGAAGGGGTTTTAAAAAAGACAGAAAAGGAAAAGCACACTCACAAAATACCCATTTTTACAATCATACTATCAAAACGGTTTATTTTTTTTATTTTTAGTAAACCAAATCTTAGCATCCACTTTGTATTTTTTAATTACATTACACTATTTTTTGGCTATGCCTTTGAAGACTAACATCTAAACTCCATCTTGAACATATTCATATGACCTATGTGCAAAACTGGATTAATATATCAGTTTCTGTTGCTGAACATCTGTGATTGGAGTCATATAATTGATTTTTCTTAATAATGTGAAACATTATACGCAACTTTGTTTATATTACTCTACAAAGCAATTACCAAGTCAGATTTCTTCCATAACTGTTTGAGACACACCAACAAGGCAAGCTCACAGGTAATTTTCCAATTCATGCTGACTTGTTGAACTATTTTTATTTCCATATCACCCCACGCTGTATGTGTGTATCTATAAATTCTTCTACCATTTTTTTTTCACCTTTACTGTAAACGACTACTGTTTTGTTAAGTGCCAAATAACAGTTTAGAGAGGTTATGAGCAGTGACAGTAGCAATATATTTAAAATTTCTGCTACAGATTTCTTCCTTTCAGTCATTTAAACAGTCTGCAAGAGTGTGTTGCCATATGAATCTTTTTTTTGTGTGCCACTCAAGCACAGCTCAAGGTTTGTTTATTGTGATGTGACACTTTGATCGTTGTGTAGGGAAATTCTTCTTTTGCCCCCTTCATACAATATAGTAGACAGAGTCAGTGTTAGTGGTGAAACATTACTAAATAATGTATGTAGTCACATTGCTTTTTCCACTAACAAGGTAGTTTAACACATTACTGTTTAAGTTTTGGTAATCATATAAGAGTTAACTAATGGAAATCTCGTTACTTGTGTTAAATACTGATTTTCAATCAAAGATTTATTCCTTGATGCTTTTTTTCACTGACTTTTGAATATTGTTTTGATATAAACATTAAATATATGCATGTAGGCATGAGCGACTGCCTAGCAGCAGCTGCTTTGAGCAGAAGAAAGAAAAGTGCTATAAGGACGGACGTGATAAGAGTTTTAACCAGTACGTTAAAAACAGGACTGCAGAGGAGACTGAGCGACTCAAAAGTGGCATTAACTCTTATTATTTTGAATTTACTTAAAGGAAAGATTAAAAACATGACCTTGTTACTTTCAGGTTGGACACACCTCTCCACTGCTACCAACTCAGAGAGAAAATCTGGTTGCTTAATAAAGCACTGACAGGTTTATTTGGTGCCCATCCAAGAAAGCAACTTGCAAGTACGTAGTTAAGTAGTAAGCAAAAATAATCCTGTTGAAATTTAGAGGAAGCAACTGTGTTTCAAGGCCAGTCTCCAAATGTCTTTTGGCCACTCTGCTGCTCATGACTTTTATTACTGCACAATTTATGCTTAACGCTGAGTTAACACTCAACTTGTACATAGCACTTGTTGTGAATATGAAGGGACATGTGGATTTCAACTATCTACACAGACAGGCCAACAGATGTTTGGCATGACGACTACTTATCTGAACAGTTTCAGATCTGTAAAAGTGCCTGAAGGGTTGGCTCATCGGAGATCGTTTTAAGACACTGTAACACTTGAATCCACCTCAAGTTTCTAGTTCAGCTAAAACCAGGGAACACATTTGGTCTTAACTTCAAAACAAAGGAGAAGCTGCTTTCAGCATGTAGAGCTTTAATGCTCTCTTGTACAATTGAAGAGTTTTTAATGTTTTGTATGCCGTATTTTTTATTATTGACAAATAAAAACTGAGAAAAATCTCTGAACATGAGACTGTTTTGTTACATTGCTTGCTGTCAGTAGTTTAATCAGTTATATAAAGATATTCTTAGATAGAACAGGAAGAACAGAAAACTGACATTCAGAAACATTTCTGATTATTTTAGCGGATATGAAGCATTAACTTTATGTTTTATCTCTCAACATTATAGTTAAAATATTGATTCAGATTATATATGAAGTTAATTCTGGAGTCCTTCTCATATTGGGTTGATGGGGTTTGACATATTTCCTGTGTCTCTGCAATGAATTCCCACTGGAGGACTTCAAGATGAAGGCATTTCATCTTCTCTTGGTTAGTTTGGTGGGGTTGTACCTAAACACAGGCACACACAAAAAGAGTTTATCTCATAGGTCGGTCCATGTCAGGATGGGCTTTTAACATTCCTCATGGATCATTCCTCAATGTCCTTAGAGGCATTTTGAACAAACAATAAAACAAGCCCAAATTAAGCGCTATAAAACATGGACAGTGTTTGAACAGGTTAAAGCAAACAGGCTTCCTATAAACCACGTCTGGAAACTTCGGTATTTTTTTGGTAGGTCTAAACGGATTGTTTTCTTAGAGGCAGGGTCTGTTCCCTGGCTACGCATGACTGACTGAGCATGACTCAGTGATCAAACAGCTCAGCCTTGACACACACACGCACACACACATATGGACACACACACACACAAAATCAATCTCAGACTCTTTTCTGCTTAGTCAAAGAAAACATAGCAGTGGCGACAGCAGCAGCGGCAGCTTACATCACCTGTTTCCTTGGTAACCGCTGTGACGGAAGAATTACTACGTCCCGATTGGTTAAACTGAAGCTACAAAGGCCCCATGTCCATAATTCTCAGTTAATTATGTTGTCTGCACCTGATTATAATGACTGAGGCTGTACAGACTCTGTTGAATCTCTATTTTGACTATCATACATCCTCAGGGAGGGACACAGTGAGTTCTAATACAAAATTAAAGGTGTTATTTACCCAAATTTCGATGTCTGAGAGAAAATAAAATATACTATTTCGAATTTAATATGACGGAAGGAAGCTGTGAAGGGGAATAATAAAGTTACCTCACACCTTCTGACAGAAAATGAGAATCTCTTTCTCACCTGAAGAGGTCATCTCCTACAGTCTCGTCCCGTCTGCTCTGTCGCTCCTCCTGAAGCAAACACAGGCTCAAATCATGAATGGAGAGCTTAGGCAGAGACAGACAGATAAGACAGACAGAGAGCTACAAGAATTACCTCAGCCGCATCTTTCAGCCATTCATCCATATCAGAGTTCTTGCCCTTGTTGTGAACCAGCAGATCAGACCCTCCAATGAAGTGGGGTGAGCCCTCTGCACCCGGCACTCGGCTCTGAAAACAGGCACACAAGGAAATTCAAACACAAAAAGAAAGACAATGATCCTGTATGTGGGGCAAATTTTGTCAAAATTTTGTTTTTGTGCTTTGTGGTCTTCAACTGAGGCTTGTCGAGGGTGCATCGTAATCTGACCTTGCGGAAACATTTGTAGTTCTTTGCGTAGCCGTTGCCTGGCATCTGCTTTGGTTTGGTTTTGGGAGGTGCGGTCACAGTGAGAGACCGAAATTCCACTAACACCAACTTCTTAGGAAGGTCTTCATCAATCTTGGACTCCTGCAAAACAGCACATCAGGAATTCAGCTTTTGTCAGATGGACAGATAATATTCTTTGTAGCACAGATTAATGTTGTAGAATATCAGAGGAAACACCATGAAAGTGATCTAAACAATGACATGGTGTTCAGGCAGCTGGTTGGATGGTTTACAATGCTGTGTCAACATTTTATAGATAAATATTTCACATCAATAAACATTTTGGATAAGGACCTCTAGACTTGGCTATAAGAAAAAGGCAAAAACTGTCACTCAGATGCAGTATGTACTGAGTGGGACATTTTATAGTTTAAAAATAAACTTGTCAGCACTGTAATGGGAAGATTGTTTCTAAATCAAATATATATCTTAAACATTTCGATACAGATATTTCCTATAACTAATTCAGTTCAATTTTCAATTTATCAGTTGGGCTGTCAATTATCAAAGCACAGAAAACCTAATATTCATATTAACTGATGTTTTAACATGTCATCAAGCCCTGCAGTGGGCAGCAGGCTGTGCCACGATAAATCCACTGGGCGCCAGGGTGGGCAACATGATTCTCTATATCCTGCAGATACTCAATGGCATGACCTGGCCTCATATCTACATTGTGTCCGTTTAGGCTGAACTACTGTGGCTGGCCCAACACGCTTGTTTAGGCAGCCTCATCTGAATCCCACAGCCCGCGCCAACCACCATCACTGTTTATCTAGTTTGAATAGTCTCTTAAGAGCTGGACAGACAGGAAACATCAAAGAAAAGGCAAAACAAATACATCTTGCCAGTCAACTGTAAAACACAGATGACAAGCTGGAGTTTCATCAAACCTTTCTGATCTGCCCTTTAACAGATAAGTGTCTTTATTCACTTTAATGCATCCAGCACTTCCCATCTGTCCAAAGGTTCATAAAAAACTGAGATGGCTTATGTTGACAAATATATAAAACTAGAAAATACAGCATCTAGGTATAGCTAGAAAAGTGAAGCTTATTCAAAGGAAGGAAGAGAGACAAAAGTGCAACAATAAGAGCTTTTTCACACGACTTACTTGGACCTCTTGTTTGATCACAACTGGTTTCAGTGGGGTCTTAGTCTCTTCCTCAGGCTCGCAAATATCTGCCTTGAGTAGATCTAAGTCCTATAGGAATACAAAGGGTGAAAAATGAGCAGTAAGCAGTTGTGTGTATGGAGACAGCTGAAGTTTTCATTTCCTTTCTCCAGATAACTCGATGATGAAAAGAACACTGATGAACTGAGAGTAAATCTTCTTTCCTCACCTCAATGAAAGACGCATCATCATCTTCAAAAGGCAGTATGTTTTTTTTACTTATGCTGGCAGATGACATATGTGGAGGTTTGTTGGACTCATGATTAGTTGTCATGTATTCTGAGGGATCAAGCTGCTCTGTCTTGATGGAGATAATATGCTCTTCAGATTTTTGGCCGTTGTTCTTCTGGGAACCTGTTTCTTTTTCCAGGCCCACCAGTAGCCTTTGGTTGGTTTCACGGTCTTCTACATGGAGGCGTTGCCTCTTGCTTGAAGACGAAGGCTCCACCGTATTTAAACCTTGTTTCTGCTCAGTTGAACTTTTCGTTAACTGTACTTGCTTGCCTTGTTTGCTTGAGGGTTGCTCATCAAAGAAATCCATATCTTCAGACATAATAGACTCCAGTTCTGCTAACTGTATCTCTTCTTCCATCTCTTTCCTCTTTCTACTCTGTGGCTCCTCCTGCACAGTGTGGGAGACCCCATGTAGCGGAGCCTCTGACCGTCCTGTGAACAGATCTACTCCTGATCCCGCTGGAGTCTGGGATGTGGCTGCAGCAAGTCTGTTAGAACGTGAGTATGTTTCTTTAGATGCGACTGAGTTGCCTGGTGACTGTATCCTGCTGATGGATGATGCCAGTACAGGCCGCTTTGGCTCTGACATAGTGGTGGAGAACTCATCGTCCAAAGGCCTTGAAGGAAGGATGAAACAAAGAAATGGCTAAGAAGAGACTTTCAGCCAGTGCAGCACAGTTTCTCCCAAAGCATGTTAGAGATACAGTATATTTCAGTTGTTTAAGTATGTTAGCACTAGTAAGTAAAACAAATGTATAGAATACGATTTCTAAGATTTAAGATTGTCATCTTATTGAGTAAATATCAAAAATGATATTGTATAACAAGACAATTTTGGAAATGTTACTTGCATGTGCCCACAGCTAATACATACTATTGTATCACTGCTTCCTCTTCATTTCACTATGATATGAAATACATGCATCTAAACATACATTTCTAAACTGTTCAGGTTTGCAGGGAGTAAACATAATGTCTGTTTTTATTGTAGTCAGTCAATGGTATGTTTACTCTCATTTGTTAAGTGGTTTTACATTAACTGAACATTAATCAAAGCGCGTTACCTGCACGCTAAAACACGCAAAACACTGGTGTTGTCGTCCACATTATTAAGGAGCAGATGTTTACCTTTTCTTGTTGACTGGCTGAAAGAAAGTGGTCAGAGTTGATTGTTTCTGTGGGGAAGTTTGTGCAGGGAGTCTTGGTTTCTGAGGAGACTGCCTCTGAAAGAATGTCTTCACACCACCATTGGTCCTACAAGTGGGTGGCTGGGATCTAATATCACTACTCCCTTCACCTGAAACTGCAAAAACATTTAATTTTAAGAACATTTCTTACAGCATTAGAAGCATTTCAGCTCGTCAGGAGCGAATTAAAGGAATAGTTTGACATTTTTGGAGATACGCTTATTTGCTTTAGATGCTTGGTGCTTTTAGAGAGGTAGATGAGAAGGTTGATACCATTCTCATATGTTTGCAACACCTGCAGCTGGTTATCTTAGCTTAGCATGGAGAATTGGAGCAGGGGGAAACAGCTGGGCCTGGCTCTGTCCAAAGGCAACAAAATCTACCTACCAGAACCTTTAAAGCTCATTAATAAACACCTATATCTTTTAAGTTACCAATACTGGCCACATTAAAAGGATCTGGTATATGCCACATGTGACCGATCCATGTTTAAGACTTCTTCCAAATCAAAGAATAATCTGATCAGTTTCACAAAGATTTTAAATAGAAAATGAAAACAGAACACTGGACAAGTATTGGTGTATCATGTCCAATTCATTCTTGCAGCTACCTGTCAGTTTGGACTCGGGCTTCTTCCTCTGTGAGTTTGTGCTATTAGCGGTGTTGAACGATGAGCTCATTGTATCGGCCACGATGCACTGAGTGGACCTCTTCTCAGCGGTGACTTTGGATCCACGATGCTGACTTTTGTTACCGATTTGCTTCTTCTCAGGAGTTTCTCCTACTAATGTGAACCCTGTCACCTCACACAACTCTGACCTGGCAAAAGCATTAAATTACACACATCAAACTGGCTTTCTGGAATGGACAACTTTATCACGAGAACGATGTGTGTGTGCGTTACCTTTCTGATGGCTCTGTGTTCACTGCATATGCAGTGATGTTTTGAGATGGGGCAGGTAACACAGTCTCATCCACCGCCACGTTCTGTGACAGCGAAGCACTTGGGATTCTGGGTTTCACTTTTGGTACTGCCTCTAAAACACAAATGAAGATAGAAACAAATCAAAGAAAACTGTTAACGCAAGAGCAAGAATAGAAATAAAGAAATCCGTCTGTCTGGTCGCCCACCTGAGTCTGGCATTTGACTGGATGGATTGCAGTATTTGTCACAGGAAGCGTAGATGGCAGCCAAACCAATTTCAGACTCTGTTATGACTCGAAGGCCTTTTCTGTGTTAGTGAAAAAAGGAAAAATACCAGAGAGAGGGGGAGAGAGTTTTAAAGCGTTCACAAGTCGCTGACTATAGATTTTTCTATAGAATTCTCTATAGCAGAACACAAGTTTGTGCGAACCTTTGAACAATGTTCTTCACAGAGTTTGCCCACTCTGTGGTAGAGGAAGAAAGCAGAGCTTGGGAGCTGCCTGTTGAAACATCGACCACACAGCTCCGTGGAGACTCCAGCAGGTCCCGGGGCAGCGAGCCCTCCTCAAGCAGCTGGCTTTTGCCTCTTCCAAAACTCAATGCTGTACTCAGACGCTTCAGCTGCAAACAACATAGAAGAGCAGCAATGTTAATTTACAAATAGGATGAGAGTGACAGAGAGAGTGCCTATAGTTTTGTGCTAGTTGAAGAGCCTCTCTTCCACTGTTGGTCTATCGGAAAGCCCAAGCCTTTCAGTGATCCATAAATATTTTAGTTATTATAAAAGCAATTGTTCCAGGGGATATTCTTTACAGTCGTTGTACTAATGTACTCTGTAGGAATCTGTGCAAGTCATCTTACATAAGACATCAGACTTCACTTCATACTGTTGTGTCCCAAAAGTCAAGCAAGGCCGGACATATAAAGTCTGCTGTCTCTGCTGAGGTTTAATAATATACACATGCCCTCTGGTGCATCTGACCTCATCTGGAGGTTCAGGTTTTCACCCATGTATGATTCATAGCTGTGGTATTTTTACAGCCGCAAGCATTAAGGCCCACCAATAAATGTGGAAATGATTAATCAATTAATTCATTATTTTATTGAAACTATTTCAATTTAATTGCAACATTTAAATGAGCTTGTGATTTTAGTCAAATCAAATACCATGGATTTGTTGTTTATAGTTTGAGAAGGTCAAACACTATTTACCTGCCTTACTTCATTTTGTTATGAAATAAGCATTTACATTTTTCTGCTTGTTGATGAGACTATATAAATAAAAATATTCATTTAAAACTTTTAGGTCTCGTAGCTTCTCCTGGACATTTGTCATTATTTTTTACTTTTTATAGACAAAACAATTCATAAAGTATAAAGTATAAATCCTATAAAAGTGAAAATAATCATTAGTTGCAATACAGTTTGCTCTTGTAAAAACCAAGCTCTCCACTGGAGCAGTGACTCTCCCCAAGGATCCCCAGGCTGCCTACTGCCTGGCAACTGATATTCAGCTGATAAACATGAAGCTCATAAGATCATGTGACTTCCCATCATTTTTTTATGGCTGAAAAACAAGCAGGGTCATGGGCAATTATACAGCTAATAACAAGTGCTCATTTCCATAACTCAAGTGTTTTGTTATCGTTTGTTGAGGGGGATAAGTACAGACAAATTCTAAATGATCACCAGCAATCCTGATATTTTATGTCTGGTTATTTAGCGGCATCACAAGCAATATTAAGTTATTATGAAGTAAGAAGTCGACAAACCTGTTTGGCACTGAGGAATATGAAGGTCTTTTCAATGAAAAGCTGTTTGCGAACCGCAACCACTCCAAGGTTAACGTCCTCCTTACTCAAGCTGGGCTCATCGATCTCAGGGATGAATCTTAAAAACAATAAACAGCACAGATGAAATACTGTTTGGTTCAGTGTAGCTGGTGTGTATACATGGGGATGGATTGTTTTGTACCTCTCAGGTTTAGGAGGTGGCAATTTTTGCTGAATTGCGTTGTTGAGCTCTGAGAAGTACTCTGGCTTCACGATGGGACGGCAGCACAGCAGAGCAGAAATAGTCTAATTAGGGCAACACACAAGCATGTTAGCACAAACTCAGGGACAGTCACATAACATGTGCCAGTGAGGATATAAAGTCTGGTTCTAACCTTGATGGTGACTTTAACAGTAGGCATAGCCAGGTGGGTGCAGTCCTGAGTCCATGTGTTGACCAGCTTTCCACCCAAAGCCAGCAGGGCCTGAGAGAGTGTTGCCTTGCCATCGTTGTCCACACATGACGAACACACCACTGGCTTCTGATAGTCCACACTGACGCAACAAAGACACAGTGACAGAGATACGTAATGCAATATTTTTTAGAATGAATTTGTGTTAAATGTTCGTCGTACTGACCATTTTATGAGTTTTGGGGAAGTAAAATGAAGTGATGGCACCAGTCGTGGTTTTATGATGTAAAACACAACAGACCAGGTCTTGTTTCTGTTACATACCTGAATTTGCTGTAAAATGCCCCAAATGTTACATTGTCCCCTGACTGCAAGTTTACTATTGTGTTCTCCGCCACTCGCTGACCGTTGACAAAGGTGCCATACTTGGAGGTGTCTTTCAAAGTCAGGGTCTAAAAGCAAAACACATGACGAACCCATGAAATTGTTAATTCATCAAACAAACCATCTTACATCTTTCTGTTCAATTATTCATGTGCTAACGAGAAACCCTTCCGTTAAAATTATGCCGGAAATGGAAATGTATCCCAAGATCAGAAAATCAATTAAACCTTAAGCGTAACAACAAATGGACAGGACTGCAGTGGTGAAACAAAATGAAATGTAAATTCATTTCAGTATTAACTGATAGAGAATAACTTTTACATGATCCTGTGTTACAGTAGGTTTATGAATGTTTTTATCCAGATGAAATCAAACAGAAAGGATTTTCATCAAATAAATCTATCCAGAGGATTAAGATAATCATGGCTGCTTTCATATGAAACATAAATGAGAACAATAAGATTACTAATAACCATTAGAGTCAAGAAAAAAGTCTGTGTGATTACACATATTTTTAAAATAATATACAACTTTACCATCAAAAAGATGACTGGTTTTAAACTTTACTTTTGAATTTTAAGATTTACATTTGCTAGAAAGTGCCCAAAAACAACAACATATATCAGCATTTATCTATTTTCTATTTATCTCTTTGCATGTGTATTACTCAGCAAAGGCTGCATGGTTTTTTAAATAACAACATAATAGCAATTTTACACTTGTAAATGACCACTATTATTAAGCACAGTAGTTTTCCACTTTCACTTATGAAATACTGGTGCAACAGCACCACCTTCTGCCATTACACAGGTTAACATCTTCCAAATTAAATCATATTACTCATCTACTTGGCACATTATTAGAAGGGTTAATATGGACAAATGAAAATACTGATAAATCTGCAAACTATCCAGGCCAATATGAGACTATCTACTACAAAAACGGAATGTACAGTAACACTTAAAAAAAGCAAACTAAAGCATATCTGTGATGACATAAAGTGAAAACATTTTTTTTAATTAATTGTAATTGGGGTCAGATCTCACTTTGTGTGACCTCTTAATTGGAATTTGTTCTTCAGCAACAATATTTACCACTGAAAATTTTATCAAAACCTTTACATCATGAGACTATGATCCTATTCAAAGACAGGAAGCAGTGATATCAAATTACTTCCAAGCTCAAGTTGCTGTTTGTGATGTTGGGTGAATAATACTGATGGAACAGTTGGCTTGATGCCAAGGCAGTCCCGTGCTCTGTGCAATCTCTATGGATGTTTTAAATTTTTTTTTTTCTGCCATGAAAAGTTTTCACAATTGGAATCCATTGTAACCAAAATGATCATACTCTCTGCCCATTCCCCCCAGTTTCACCATTTTACATAAGGATTCAATTTAGGTGTATAACTTGATCAATAGGTTTGTCTCATCAGGGTTGATGCCCCTAAATTCCAGATAGAGAGACATTCAGTCTTCTATATGTTCGGAGTTACTGATTAAAATTTCCAGTGTCATTGGAATATTCCAATGGTTTAAGCACAGCATACTCAGTCCACATCAAGAATTAACTATGTGGTAACTTTCTGGCCATATCATCCCCTCATTTGCCATCTTTCTGTCACCTGGTCAGTAGCAGTGAGGTGAGCGTGAGCCCTGCTGATGGACTGGTCATTGGTAAGAAGGATGTCACAGTTCTTGCGTCCCACCACATACTCTTTCCTGGCAAGGAGATAGTGGGTCTCACCTGTGGGTGACAGAGGGCAGGTTATGGACCGGTCAATGCAGAATCAAAAACAATAAGCTTACTTGAGGTATTACGAAGTGAACTTCTTACATGACAATTCAGACACTTAGTCTGATAAGTCAATGTAGTTTTTTTTTGTTTTTAAATAGTCTTGGTTTACATGAAGGGACAGAGGACGCTGAGACAGCCTAAATCCACAGAAAGAAATGTGGCTAGTTCTCTAAGATGCTTGGAACAACATAACTGAAAAACTATGTGTAGATGTACAGAGGAGAACTAGTGCTGCTTTAAAAGTAAAGGGTGGTCACAGCAAATATTGATTTTATTTAGATTTTCCGAACTTTTTATGCAGTTTACTATTCATGGTATTGTTTTTGAAAGCATCCTCATCTTACTTTTAGTGCGTAAAACCGTTACACAGTACTGTAAATCAAAGTATATAAGTATAATATATGGTGTTTTACTGGTCTCTGTAAAAAAACTGCAGATTTAAATTTGTTTTAAGACCGATTTTAAACCATACTTGAGCCAATAGCATGTTTAGAAGCATCAAACTGTACATGTATCGTTGCCATTAAGTTAAAAAAAACTTCAGTAGCTATTTTCACATTACTAATGGTATTGGTAGCTTCTCCATCCAAAACATTTCAGTAACTGTTAACCAAAGAGCTAGACTATTCACGTACACCAAACCGATCATTTTCGACATTTTGTAGTTTAATCACAAACGTCTGCACACAATAACACAGTTGACTCCATCAAAAAGGAAAACTTTAACAAGCTAGCTGTGTTAGCTAGCTGGATAAATGTCAGCCACGAAAGTAACAGTTACCTCCAGGCTGCAAGGGTGTCAGTATCCACATTTTACTGCTATCTGGCACGTTTTAATCAATTATAACCAGCTTCAAGTCAGGAAGAAGATAGCATTTTAAGACTACCAACAACTACCAACAAGGTGGACACTCACAGCGCGCCACCGAATGACGTTCAAATACTGCGACGCTACCGCCTTTTCAAAATAAAAGTCTAATTCCTCTCATTCACGTAGCGTCAGTGAACCTATCCCAAATTACACCTCACAGACAGTGTGTTATTTATGTAGGCTGATATTGTACATTTCTAGACAGAAAAAAAAAATAGCAAAGAGTAAAAAAAAAAATGCCTTCGACCATAGAAGAGCCATAAAAATCTCCATTTCCACGTTCTCAAGTGGATGCCATGTAAAAGCCTTCACGTAATAAATATAGGAAAATACATTGTAAAGATACACCAGTGCGCCTACTCACATGTCTCCCTCGGAGTGTGTTGATACATAATGAATATAAAGGCACATATTTTGTAAAAACTAGGCGTGGTCAAATATGAAACATAAATATATAAGATTGTAGTGAAACTATATCAATTCTGACCTTGTTCTTCTGTGAATATTAAAAAAATTAGTACATTTAATTAAGTTCAAGTCTTGCTGTTCTGAATTACGGAGACAGTCTGAGTCTTCTATATCATTGCAATAATTAATTTAACAGACCCATAGCTTAATAACTTAGTATAAATTCATTTTTTTGTATGACATTACTCCATCTATAACTCATACAGCAGGCAATAAACTAGTTAGAACATTTATTAGTAAATATATTGATATTTCATTTTTAAATAGTATAATGATAAGTAACACGTGACAAAACAAGAAATTGGACATAGGCCTATAGTTTTTACTGAATCATAAAACATCAACCAGAAATAAACCAGCCATTCAGACAAGCTCATCAACAACAAACATCAACAACACAATTGAAAAGTATGAAATGATAATCCAGTTTGGTTAAGTCTCTCTCAAATTTCATAATAAAATAAAACTTGTGACCTTTATTTATGGAATTCAAACTAAACATCACACATTTCTTTATTGCTGTTTTTTTTTTTGTTTTTATTTATTTCTTTATTTTTACGTTAATTCAAAATAGAGGATCATTGTCAGATTTCCATGGTTGGCCTGCAGCTGGTCTGAGATGGCCTCGTCCCCAGAGACATGGTAGTTTATGATTGGCTCTCATCACTGCAACACTAGTGCAAGAGTCATCAGGTTTACGGATGATCTCACACCAGTCCGGATAGTCCACAGGTTTAGATCCACTGTAGGGAAGATTAGAGTTGGATCAGAACATATGTTGAATACTTTTTTGACTGTACTGAAGTTGTGAAAACAAACTCACTGGTCACAGCATCCTACTCCGAAAGGCTCCATGCAGACACACTGGTAGCAGTCACTGGTGATCCAGCTCTCTCCTATCCCGTAAACGTGTCCCATGTGTTCACAGCTCCCTGAAAATGCAAAACATCAGTTACTGTGACATGTACAGTGGTGCTAGAAGTACCCCGAGCCTTTACCCAGATAGACGTAAAAATACTACAATGTAAAATATACTGCATTACGAATAAAAGTCCCGCATTCAAAAGTAGCATTTAAATATATGATTATGATTATTATTATTATTAACTTTATTTGTACAGATGCAGCCCAATGTGCATTACAAAACAGGATTAAAAACAATGTGAAGCCAAAAAAAACAAAAAATAAATAGCTAAATAAAATAATGATCGATAACAATATTATAAAACAAAAACAACATCTTTAAAACCAACAGGAAAAATTGGTGTAAATTTGCAGCTGGTCGAGGTGGAGTCTGTTTGAACTACTTGTTGGGTAATTTATTCAACATACTGTGCATCATATTCCATGAACTCATTATAAGTTTTGGATGAAACATTTGAATCTGGAGAAAAACCAGGAACTAGAGCCACCAAATAAACAAAGTGAGTAGTACAATATTCTTCCCTGAAATGTAGTAAAGTAGAAGTATAAAGTAGCATAAAGTATAAGCATACATACCTCAAAATAGCACTTAAGTATAGTAAATGTTCTTACACAACTTACTCTCTAGTACTAGACATGTACAAGCACACATGTACACACACACACACACACACACACACACACAGACACACACATACACGCACAATGTACCTTTGGTGTTGAAGAAGCACTCCCCACTGTTATACACGGAAAAACATGGCACACTGCCACTCAGGACCAAGAGTAAAACCAAGAGTACTCCTCCTGCTGTGTTTGCCATTTCTGAAAAAAAATCTGATTAAATGTACATGTTAAAATAGAAACTATAATAACGAGTAGAGAGAAAAGCCAGGTTGTGTCTTACCTGATTTGAACTTTCCACTATATCATATAGAAATCCTCTGTTGCTGTATTTCTGTCAGTGCTTCACTTTCTGCGTCTCTTGCTTGCATTCACCCTCTTGTTGTTCTTCTCTGTTCCCTCTTGTCCCTCTTTGGCTCTCTGTGCCTCCTCTCCAGTGCCACCCTTGAACTGACGCACTTTCTCCCTGTGCTCTCAGATATTTATACTGCAGCAGCTCGTCTTTATCGCCGCACTCATTTCTACTTTCTTCGTTGCTTTTTGTCCACCCCCTCCCTCTCATTAATTGCTATTTTATATCTGCACACACACAAACATACTAACACACACAAGCATTATTATTGAAACGTCTGTCATGCCCTCTTGTACTGCTCCACAGAAATTGCCCCTGAGTATACAGTGTGCACCCTTTCAGATAACATTTGTTTCAGAGGGTGCCATTTGACCCTATCACTAAATCCACTATCACCATCTACAGGACAACCAGCCAGAGGCCTATTGTTACACACAGGAGGTGCATGTGTGTTTACAAATATGAACCTTTGACCCCAGCTCTGCATCCAGATGCATGTAAACGTATTTTACTGTGGCATTGGAAGAAAATAATGTTCTGAAGCATATCTGGTTTTTCGTTGTTAGAATCAGATATTCATTCTACTGTGTTCAAATTGAGATGCTTAATTCAATTTCATGTCGTATTGTTAATGAACAATCATGCAAATTACAAGATTTTAAATACGGTTTAACATGATTCAGTGAACTTTCATTTTCCTATTAGGAGTCTCTTTGACGTGATGTGTTTTTACTCATTTTTTGTGTGTTTTTTTTCCTCTGCAGGGGAGGAGACGTGATATTTGGGGGCTTTTTATGTGAGTGGTTTTTTTTCTTCTTTTTGTGAGTGTAGGAGGATGGGATTCATTTTCTTTGTGCTGGGGTTTGTTTGGATAAACCATCTTGAGTCCTCAGATAACATGCATGTCACACAAACACACACACAAATTTGTTTGTCACTTTTGCAGAGATTTGACTGCCTAGAGGCTCAAAACTTAACCTATCCTCAGTGAATGTACAATTCATGTTTGCTCACACTGGACGTATTTGCAATGACAACAAACTAGGGACATAACTTTTATCTGAAATTAAACAACTATCAGGTTTAAAATCAGTCCTTAAACTGGTACTCAGATGTGACTACAAGTCACACACCCGGGGTCACACACCCAGACGCCCTCTAGTGCTGCAGCATACACATTGTTTTCCGATGCTCTTGTTAAGATGTATTCACAATTTCAATAGATTGCCTCAGATGGCTACTGTCCACCCTGACCTGTCTACCCAGTTTGCAATAACTCAATGTAAAATCACTTTTATGTATGGTAAATTCAATAGTTAGAACAATTATTAATAAATATATTGATATTTAATGTTTATATAGTATGATAAGTAACACGTGTGACAAAAAAAGAAATTACAAATATAGTTTTTACTGAAACACAAAACAACAACCAGAAATAAACCAGCCATTCAGTCAAGTGTATCAATAACAAACATCAACGATTGAAAAGTATGAAATGAAACATACAAACTGAAGTAACAGATAATTCCTGTGGCAGGTTTGTTGTAAAATCCAGCCTGGTTTAGTCTATCACAAATTTCATAGTACAATAAAACTTGTGGCTTTTATTTATTGAATTCAAAGATTCAAAGTAAAAATCATACATTTCTATATTGCTTTTTTTCTTTATGTTAATTGCACAGCTCAAAATAGAGGATCCTTGTCAGATTTCCATGGTTGGCCTGCAGCTGGTCTGAGACGGCCTCGTCCCCAGAGACACAGTAGTTTCAGTCCTTAGGAAACTTTCTACCCAGTTTCCTAACTGATGTCAGAACAGTTTTGGTGCCAAAAATGGTATATACATTTTTGAATACTGAGGCATCTGAATACTGATATTCATATTAGAAAATGAATGTCATTCTGTGATTCACATTTGTTGGCTGCATTTTCATAACATGCATTCTTACACAATAACTAATTTGATTACAAGGCAAATTATTTCTCACATGATTGCCATTCATTTTCCAGCCAGTGCTCCCAGAGGCTTGTGCATGTTAAGATGTAACTTATATCACAATTCATTTAAAAATAGACAATTACATAATAAAATATCATGACTGGGAGGGAGGAAGTTTCATTAGCCAAAAGTCAAAAGGATGTTCCCTCTATGTAAAATCAATTAATTAAGATATAAAAATAGTAACTGAAGGTTGGCGCTCACTATGTCTGATGCAATGGGCCATTATTCAGGAATGTGGAGACAGTAATGAATCACTGCAGATGTTAACATGCCATCAGGCTTTATTCCTGGATTCAGAAAAAGTCATTATTTGCACATTCCTACTGGATAAGAAGCAAAACAGGTTTGTCGAATTTAGCTGTAGAATGAAACAACTGTAGAAAGAATGAAAAAGAGGGAGTGATAGAACTGACTTCTCCCTGCTCCATCAACAGGTTTGACCGTGTTATGGTTTTATGATGTCACAAACCTGTATGGTGCCAATAACAATGATTGTTTGCTCATGGAGCAGGATATACTTGCATGCTTAGATCCCGTTGTGAAAAAAAGTGGTGTCGTTGTGTGTGTGTGTGTGTGTGTGTGTGTGTGTGTGTGTGTGTGTGTGTGTGTGTGTGAATACATCATTGTTAATGTTTTCTTTTTCTGACTGTATCTCTAATCCAAGCCCTACCACACATGCACTGTATGTGTACACTTTCTTATGAGAGATTATATAACAATATAATCATAACCATTTATACAAAGTTTACTGTTCAAAACCATTTACCTGGACATCTGACTGTGTAGGTCTGTTTTGCAGTGGTGCAGCAAAAGGATCAGAAGTCAATGCCAGACTCTGTAGGAATATGTCTGATATTTAGTTGACATCATAAAGCACAAGAACAACCGAATATCAAACATATCACACAGCCTCTAGCCAGTCAGCAAGTCGGAGCCTGAGCAGACTTGAAAAGCCTGTAGCAGACAAGAGAAACAATGCAGTGAGAAAAAAGAAGGGAGTGACAGATATATTCTGGAAACAGAAATGACCTGCACAACCCGTTCAACACAGGAGATACAACAGAGGAAAGGCCTTGGGGGGGGGGGAGTCAGTAACACAGAGTCAAAGATCACCTATAAGTGGCTCGATTTGCTTCAGGAAACATGGGGATGATGGGAAACAGTGAACAGCAAAGACAAGAGGAGGAGAGGTGAGATTCACATGACGAAACACTTCGGTCTCTCAGCAGATCCAACATCACATGCAAGCACAAATACAAAGATACTTACCAACTGTCTTCGTCCACACATGGTGCCGCGTGTCCCATCAGTACAATAGCTGGTAAACAAGAGGTTAAAGTTAAAAAATGGGATTACTTGGAGTGTGTGTGAAATGATTCACAACTAACTGTTAAATGTGTGTGCAAGCTATGACCTGTGTGTGTGAGCAATTCCTCAGTGGGACAGCATTTATATATGCAACCCTGTGAGTTTGGGGGGACCACCTACACACACTCTTTTAGTGACACACACACAAACACACCACACACACACACAACACACAACACACAACCCACACTCACACTGAGTATGCACCATGTAATTAGAGGTATATTGATCAACTGCTGTGGCCTGCAGCCTTTCCTCCCCACATTAGCCTGATCAATAGATGTGATGTTCATCCTGCTGTGAGCTCCCTCTCTCTCTCTCTCTCACTCTCTCTCTCTCTCTCTCTCTCTCTCACACACACACACACACACCATACATGACGGCAGATGCAGAGTCAAATAACTTTGAGTTATTGCCTGTAGGGAGGGCAAACGTGAACACATGACGGTCACTTCACTAAGTCACTAGTTGTATCCTGTTGCTACAATATTCCCTGTAAAAATGAAAGTATATCAAATGATGTATATGTCAAACAATTTATTTTAAGAGATGTATGTTTGTATTAAACATAGCTATGGCAAATGCATTTTAATAATGATGCTTTTTGACAATTTTTTCAGTTAAAGAAAAGTAACAAAGGGACTGAAGTAGCAGAGAGTAGCAACAAAACCAGGTAGATAAAATATATAACAATGAATTCTATTCTGTGTCAGCATTAGTCCATTTAATTTTCCTTCACAATACCCAAATCACTATTAAGAGCATCCACATGTGTGAGTATCACAACTGCATTCTCTCTATCTAGGCAAGTCTGGATCATTTATCTGCCACTATTCAGCCAACTTATTGAAATATTATAAAATCTCTAAATGATAATATTAAGAGACAGAAGTAAAAGTTATAGCTTTACTTCAACCAGTCACAGTATAAAAGGCTGCTTACACAGTAATGCATCAATAGTAATAATACAATAACACTGACAATGGTTGTTGCTGCCTAATGAGTACTTTTATTTTTGATACTTGAAGTACATTTTTCTGCTAATACTTCTGTACTTTGAAGTAAGATTTTTGAATGCAGGGCTTAGAGTGTTTAAGTATTAAGATGACCTCCACAGTCAAGGTGACCTCTGCTTGTCGGAATGACTGGTGATGTCACTACATCTGTGTCTTCAGTGGGGGAGTGTGGGTACTCTAACATGTGCTGAGTGCACATCATGTGTCAGATATGATCGTCCATGATGAACGCAACACTTTCACCTGTGGGTGAGTGAGGATTTTTCTTTTTAATCAGCGAGAAGCAGGTGTGGAATAGTTGGAGCTGATAAGAAATACATTGTGAGAATGAGAATTTATGATTCATAGAAAGATCCGGTACTTGACTGTGTCAGATATATCGCTGTTATGTCGAGTTTTCATTTACAAACATCAAACGACGTCATCAGTGAGAAACAACATCCTATTTTTTTAACACAAAGGTACATTACACATATTGTTTTAAATCTCATCAGATTAGATGTTGCATTTGGTGGACAACAGCCCTTGTTTATGACATCAGTCAGACTGACTGTCCCCCCTCTGCTGTCTCTGTATCCTCTCCTGGTACGACGCTGACCTTGTGAGCCTATTGGAGCGGAATGATAACCCTCTGATTGCCTAATTGTGAGCCTGGGGGGAGTATTTTAATCTCTCACAGATGGACAGCAGCGTGAGGCAAAGTGCGAGATGGCAGTATACAATATAAAGCAAAATGATTAAAAATGAACTATATGTGGTTTAAACCTATTGTTGTCTTGCGTGACCAAGTAGTATTGTTTTTTTACAGTCTAATAATTCACTCCTAAGTCATTAGTCATCGCCTCCACAAAAAGTGAAAAAACTCATTTACCTCTGATTTAGTCAGGGATTAAAGTTATTATGCTTCCCTGCCACATATTAAGGGTTCAAAGATGAAACAAAGATCAAAACTTAAAAAAAATCTTTGAACAAGTAAAAGTTAGTTTCATTTTCCATGCAGATTCATCAGTAAAGTTTTACTGATGTATTCTGACACCCAACTGCTGTAAGGCTGCAGCATTAAAACATCCAATTATACAAAACATCAATATTTAATTTTGCAATTTAAAAAAAGAGAACAAAATCCAAATAGAGCCAAATTGCTAATTTTCACATGTGCTGAATTCAGGGAACATACACATTCAAATGAAAAAACTAAATTTTGAATCTCAACTTTATCGTTTCTGTGACCAAAGAAAAAGCTTGTACTATTGATAAAAGCAGACTAATAAAACAACAAACTTTTCCCTGGAAGTTAAGATTACATCAGGATAAAATGATCATGCATACAAATAGGCATTTTATCAACACAGAAAAAAATAAAATGTAATTTTTAATTACAAAGCAGATCATGCAGTCTAATAACTAGGTACAGTCATGAGCAATATGTCCATAATGATGCCTGTGCAGTTGCTTAAATAACTATAATATAATAGGGTGCCCCATGGCTTTATGGTGGCGACCATAAACCTGCAATGTCCCTAGTTTGACTCCAGCTGGGGGTTTTTGTTGCATGTCATTCCTTTTCTCTCTCCCTTCATTTCCTGCAATATCTCTACAGTCAAAAACTCTAATAAGCCATAAAAATGCCCTGAAAATACCTACAAACAAATATTACATAATAAACTTGGAACCTTACAGCGAGTAGACCAAATAACAGAAACAGCTGTTCAGTCTAATGCAATATAATACCGAAGTCCTACAATGATCATTACCTTTGTGAACACTAAATTGTTTAATTTTTATCTTTTTCATCTCCAAGTAAAAGTATTCAAAGCTGCTGTGCTAATATTATTCCTTACATTGAAATGTGTGTTCTGACACGTGCCTTTCAAAGTGTACTGGGAGGTAAACACTGTTCTGCAGTGTTAGTAGGTTAAGATACTACACACACATAAAACATGTAGGCATAACATTTTATTGAAAATTCACACTCCAGTAGAAAGAATGACGCTCTGTACTCAGCCAGAACACAAACTGCACAGCCAGAGCTTCACCAGGATAACAGAGTGAAGTTATAGGTAGTGACAGACCAAGGCTTTGGGTTCTCTGATTGGTCAGTTTCCCTCCCTCTCTCTCTCTCTCTCTCTCTCTCTCTGTCTCACACACACACACACACACACACACACACACACACACACACACACACACACACACACACACACCCTGAGGCAGGGTCACTAAGAAACAGAGCGACAGACAAGGTTAACAACGATTATTCAATACCTATACTGTGTTTTCAGCATTGGAGGTAGAGGGGTTATCTAACAGAGAAAAAAACTTGATGAAAACTAAAGGCCAAAAGGTAACGTAATGTACTGCAGAAAGAAAAGATCAGTGGCAAAGGAAACAGAGGAGGATTTTGTCCATCTCTTTTATTCATATTTCCTATTTACATGCAGTCAAATAGGTGGCTTATCTGCGAATGGTGTTAGGAATGATGTATTTCATCATACAGCTATGATGAATACATCATGTGGTTTGTCAACATTTATCTGTCTACTTTCTTCTGATCTCACAGTCTGCATTAATCATTACCAGGATACAGGTTAGTAGGTATGTATTTTACAGCCATGCCTTTATTAAGCCTCACACCCTGACTATTGTGTGCAGTGTTGTACTGTATATTGAGCATTCTGACATACTGATGTGAGTGATTGAGCAACAGACAACATGAAGCCGAGCAGGTGGCGGAGGAAAAGCTGGAAGGTTTGTCTCCTTCAGGTTCATTTGCAGTGGGAACCTGCAGGTCCTCCCAGATCACATCACTCCTCTGTTTTTCCCGCCAGCCCTACTCAAAAATGTGTCTTCATTCCTCTTCAGTTTACCATCCCGAAGGTGTGTCTGTGTCTAAGTTCATACACACTACCCACCAAACACATAACCTTCATCCTGTTCGGTCACATTCTTTCTCTCAGTTGCCAGTTTATTACTTACACCCACCTTAAAGCAATCCAGTATAATACAACAGCCCTGCAGGAAGTCCAACCATGATATATATCCTATAATGTTACATTTTCAGGAGCCTATAGAAAGGTGTTGATTGAACTGAATGCTCATTTAGAGGGCTGCAGTTTGATGTCATTCCGAGTGGCATTTCTAATATTTAGTAGATCGCTTGACATAAATGGGGTGAACACAATATTAGAAACACCTCTCAGTTTAACACAATTCAACAGCACCACAAATTACAGCCTCGAAAAATACAGTCCCTTCCTAACGCTGGACACAGAAGTCTTTAAAGTTCTCAGAAAAAGTACATTTGAATACTTTCATGACAACTACTTAAACTCTCCTCTGCACAGATATTACACAAAATATCACAGGAAACCATCACTGAAAGCTTGAGATCAGGTTATATTTCTGGAGATCTACTCTGCTGTTTTGATATAAATTACTTTTTTGGTATTTTTTCTGTATTTTAATGAAATGTTATTAAGAAGGGCCTTGGTCAGGGAGGTGACTAAGGGCCCAACGATCACTATAACAGAGCTTCAAAAGTCCTCTTCAGAGATGGGAGAACCTGCTGATAGGACAACCATCTCAGCAGTACTCAATCAGGCCTTCATGGTAGCGTGGCCAGATGGAAACCACTTTGATAGCTCTAGGAAAATAAACTGACAACTCTTGAAAGGACCTACCAGGAAGAATGAGCTGCTCAGACAGAGGAGTACAAAGTTTGTAGAGACTCACCCATGATGACTCAAAGCTGTAAATGCTGCCAGAGAGGCTTCTACAAAGTACAGAATTAATAGTCTGAATGCTTTTGTAAAATTTAAGAATTTGATTCTTAATAAATTTGCGCAAACTTTTTCATGGATTACTGAATGTAGATTGATGGGCAAAATGACAATTTTATCAATTTACAACTAAATCTACAACACATTAAAGTGTGCAAAAACTGTAACAGTCCCACTTTGACCATCTGCAACATTAAAATGCTGTTTACACATTAACATGTATGTATTTGTTTTATTTATTACATTTAGCTGATAATACTTCTGTGCTTTTACTTAATGGAATATATTTTAAGTCATAGTATTTCTACTTGTACATAAGTAAAGGATTTAATTACTTCTTCCACCACTGTTGGTATGAAAAGGTGTGTAGAGGACTTTGCACTTACATGACAGAAATATTGTCAAAAGTAATCGCCCTCTATTGCTTTACAGCTCCAGAACCATAGCTGATCAAATGTAAGAGCGATAAATGATCATTAATGACAATCTATTTTACTGGAATTTTTTTTTATTCAACTTGAACTTAAAGTGAGTACATTATTGCCAGGATACTGTATAGAATATTTTTTTTTAAAACAGTCAGTTCATAGCTGTGTACTTATTTTCTTTGTGCCATAAATCCAAACTGACCAGTAGACAGACATTGTTGCTGTTGAGTGAGTGACCGAGCGACAGACAACACGAAGCCGAGCAAGTGGCGGAGGAAAACCTGGAAGGTTTGTCTCCTTCAGGTTCATTTGCAGTGGGAACCTGCAGGTCCTCCCAGCTCACATCACTCCTCTGTTTTGCCGCCAGCGATTTCCTACATTGGCTTTCAGTTACCACAAACATGAGTGAACTATTCTTTAGCCTAGCCACCACAAAGTATTTATTTATTACAAAGCATTTTACACCTTCGCACACACACAGACACACACATATACACACACAACAAACACAAGAACATGTGCCCTACTCCAAAATGTGTCTTCATTCCTCTTCAGTTTGTTGCATAAAAATAAGGAGTATTCGTTCACATCCCAGTAGGTGAGTAGAGTCCTGCTTTAGGCTCTTCACCACTGTCTCACGTGTCATCAACCCAGTAAAGCTAAATGCTGCAATCTGGATGCAATGTATCGAAAACTTTGTTTCTTTTAGAGATGAAGTGTTGTACAGCACACGTTGTTATTCCTCATCTCTTCTTAGGGGCCTCTGCTTTTGCCTCCTCTTGTTTAGGGGCCTCTGCTTTTGCCTCCTCTTGTTTAGGAGCCTCTGCCTTTACCTCTTCTTGTTTAGGGGCCTCTGCCTTTGGTTGCTCATTGCCACACAACTTGCTTTAAGAGAAAGTTCAACAATAGAAAATGTAGTGAATGCATAGAAATCATTGTAGAAGTTTGAGTGCACACTGAAGATATATATGTATATTTATATTTTTAAATTAAGGTCCAGTAAAGTAGTAACCATACCTTGCTGTGTCTGATCCTCTTTTCAAAAAGTCACATACTGGGTTCCGTGTTGCTAGTTGCTGTTTCAGATTTTCTACTTCCTTTTTCCAGGTGGCCGTCTCCTTATCGGTTTCAGCTTTATTATCATATGACAGGAGACATTTAAGGTGTTTTACAAATTAAAAGCAAGGTTAGACAAAGAGAAATACATTAAAATGCATCTGAAGAAAAAAAGGAGAAAGCTGCTTTGGCTCATCTCTCAGTTAATGAATACACAACACCTTTGGACACTGCGGCCACTACAGTAAGCCTTCACTTACCTTTGAAATTATTGAATTCTGTCTCTGCAGATGCCAGTTCATCTCTTGCAGTCTTCTGCAATTGGTAAAAGAATATCTCAGCAACCCAAACCTGAGTTTGTAAGAGAAATTTTCTCTACATAGACCAACATGGATGCTAGTTGTAGGATCCTGTAAATACACATCTTCAACTTAAACAACTTCTTTCTGACTTCCACGGTAAATATTTGAACACTACAGTCATCAGATTAATTGCATCTGTACACAACACAGTTTTCATGCATGTCTCAGTATTATGTTATCAAGTATAAGTCACTCCTTAAATACTTCCTCCTTTGACATGTCTTCCCTTTATTTGGTTGTAGATTATCTCTCAAACTTTTTCCCTTTCACATTATCCTATTTTCTGTGTCCTAAAAGGTTCTTTTTAGGGTGATGTGTTCCTCAGATGTTCTGAGGAGCACTGAGGAATCACCTCGCTCCATTGTGAAACCACTAGACTTTGTATAGTGAGCTCATAAAAGGCAGTAAATATGTAAAAATGATACATATGTAAATGCACACTGATTCTCTATGAAAACCACATAGAGCCACAGGGCCAAGACATTTCTGAATGCGCTCTACTCATCCTCCACAGTTTGAGTGTTGGCAGTCCTCTGGGTACTTGACACCACACCAGAGAAATTTTTGATGATGCAAATTTCCATGCATTAATTGCTATTTCAAAACAGCATAACAAAAAAACAAAACGCTTTACTGCTAGCCTATGACCCTATTAAGGCTAAGGATGTTCATTTACATAATTCAAACAATAAATGCAATAGTTTACAGATTGTGTATGTAGGAATGGGTTCAGTATTGTTGCAGTATAGAGGTGCCACTATGCCTGTTTTCAGTCCCTGCTCTGACAGTGTAAGACATGCTAATTATTCCTAAACCAGGTTAAACCGGTTATGTGTGTGTGTTTTTTACTTGTCCATATGCTACACTTGACATGATTCAAGTCAAATCAGTTGTTCAACACAAAGAGACTGATTAAGAAAGGGTATTATTCCAATAGTTATGAATAGCTATAGTAATAAAAAGATGTAATAAATAATAATTTTGCTTTCGGTTCTTATGTTGAACCCTTTCCTCCTCGCCTGGCCTCAAGTTCAAGTTCCTTACATTTAGTTTTAATTGCCTACAAGGTCACACAAACCTGTGTCTCCGTGTAAACTAGATCAAGCATGATTGCACATGGGACCAGCATCGATACCCTCATCTTTCACTCTGTCCTCACCTGGCCTCCCTCACAGACGTCTGCATCACCCTTCGTCTTCTCCGCTTTGGCCTGGAGCACGTTCACTTCTTCCTCCAGCGTTTTCTGGCCATTCTCGGTCTCATACAACAGTTTCTGCATCTCCGACTGTTCCTTCTCAAACTCCCCCAGCATGTCATAGGTCACCCGCAGCTTGATATCCAGAAACCTCATCCGTCTATCTTCTCTGCTCTCTTCCTTTTTCCGTATCTTGATGAACCCGAGCAAAGCGACACTCACGATGACTGTCGCAGGTAGCAGCACTTGAACTTTCATTTTTTTTTTTCTGGAGTTGTGACTCTTCTATGTGTGTGAAGGGTGGCTTTACTTCCTCCTACAAGATGCTTCTTTAACTTCCATGTAGAATTCCGAGTCAAAACCTCTCAGCCTGGTCGCCCTGGTTACACCTCTCTGCGTTTCCTGGATCACCTCTAATCAATCAGACACGCTGCCCGACTCACCTGTGCCTCTGGATTGGATATTCATTAATGTGTTGGGCATGAGCTGTGTAGCCTTGCCCCTTTCTGTCACGAGAAACACGCCCTCTTCCTTCATGGCTGCCAAAAAGAGACTGGCCCTGCTGAACACCTGTTACTCCTACAGTATGTGCTCATCATCCATGTGATTTTAATACCTTATGCTTATAACTGAGTCAAAGTTGACTGTAGGTGAACAGGTGTGTCTATGTTTTGTTTCTCTCTCTCTCTCTCTCTCTCTGTGTGTGTGTGTGTGTGTGTGTGTGTGTGTGTGTAGAATAAATAATTCATTTATTCTAACTTATATAAGTAAATTTCTAAGCAGTCTGATATTCCTTTTTAAAAGTCATCTCAGATAATAGTGGCAGTACTGTAAAAAAAAAAAAAAACTGGTATTAGCAACAAAATGTACCTAAAGTATCACAAGTAAAAGGCTTTATTATATTATTATATATTTTCTATTAAGAATTGATGCATTCACATGTAAGCAGCATGTTAATGTTGTTGTTGGCTAGTTTGTAAAGGTGGGCAGTTTAATCTGTAACAGTGCATGATTTTGATGATGATAATTGTTGTTTGTATGTAAAATTTTAACGTTAACCTAGCTGTCAATTCAATGTAGTACAGTAAAAATTACTCTAATTTCCTCCTATAAATGTAGTGAAGTATAGGCAATACAAGCAAAAAAACGGCAAAGGTCAAAGTGGGCCTACATCAAAACTGCACTTAATACCTGCAGTAGGCCACTTGAATGAATGTAAAGAAACAGGTTGGAGCAGGAGGTTTTTTTTTTTTTAGAGGTTTTAAGTTTGTTTGGTATTCAGCCTCAAGTGAATTCTTATTACTTAGCACTATTTTTAATCTGATGTTAAACGACATTCAACGGAAGCAACACGATCACCATGCCAACACATTCAAGCCGCTTCTACAGGTGCGTGTCTGCCAGAAACAGACTGTCACAGGAGGAAATTATGTAGATCGTCACGCCCATCTTGTTGAGCAGGTAGAGCAGGTTAACAAACACAATACCCATGGTTACACCGGGGCAGGGAGCTGTAGGAGACGCGCGTGAGCGGTGGGTGGAGAGAAGATACCCGGAATGTACGACAAGTGATCGGCAGCAGTTTCCACCAACTGGCCCCTCGTTGATCCAGTCTTTTATTGTCTCGACCAAGATGAAGCTCGCGGTTGTTTTACTGTGCCTGAGCGTGGCTGTGATGGTTGGAATGGTTTTCCAATCCGTGCGCCAGGAGCTGCACCTGCGCCACTTGAAAACCCGCATGGTGCTGGACTCGGTGGACGTCAAGAGGAAGGAGGGAGCCATCGTCGATGCGAAAAATAAAATACAGGGGATGAAGACAACACTAGACTCTGTCAACTCCAAGATGGATCAGCTGAAAAAGAAGAAAGTAGACGCTGAAACATCAACACAAGAGCATGATAAAACTCTTCAGGCCTGTAACTCAGAGAAGGTAAGGGACACACACATACAGCTTTCTTAACAGATTCTGGGAGAGATGGTCATGATAACTTCAGGTTTTGACTAGTGCTTTGCATCCTTCATTGCACACACAGACACACACACACATTTACTTAGCATACACTTCAGCATGAGCTACTTTCATAACATTATTTACAGGAAAGTCAAGAAATCATTTTTCAGGATGCACATGATGTCTAATATTGACTGTGTGAACTTGGAAAGACAGGATCAGCTTGTTCCGCAGTATCCTGTTACATCCAAATGTTTCATTTATGTTTCTTCTGAACCTGCTTTTTTTTCTACTCATGCATTAATTTGCCTTAATTGCTGACAAATATTTTCTCCTGTTCCCTTATTAGGAAGAGGTTGAGAAAAAGAAGGCAAGTGTGACAGAGGACCTGACTAAACTCAAAGGTAAGCAAGCCTTTTGTTTCAGCCCTGGGAAGGTAGGTAGGTAGGTAAGTAGGTAGGTAGGAAGGTGGTAAAGTGTGCTTTTCTATACTAATGCCAGCCAATCCAAAACTGAGAGAGAAAGAGAATGACATTAACTCTAAAGTGTCTCTACACATCTTAATGGCCATTTAAAAGACAGGGGATGAGCTGGCGAGATCTGTCAGTCTTGCACCATCTACACAGAACCCAGACACCAGGAATGCTGAGATAACTGTCTTGTTTTCAATTTAAATTTTTACAATGAGAAACCAGTGGAACTAGATGTGATAACAGTATCCCGTTTCAGTCACTGATCTGCATATTGCTTATCCTAGCTGATTTAAATCTGAGCTCAGCTAAAGTACCAGCAGCCATTCACATGTTTGCACCTTAATATTCAGCAAAGCCTATATTTGGACATTGTCATTTTGTACACTCTCTGGTGTAACATTTGGTTCTCTCTGTTGTTCTCTGTAATTTCCCTAGCTGACCACGAAGCTGCTAAAAAGAAGGCAGAGGAGGACATTCAGAGCTTGAAACAAGAGATTCTGGATAGAGACAAAGCTATATGTTCCTTTGTAGATACGACGAAGGAGGAAGCACGGTAAGATATTTGCAACTTCAAGAATAACAGTGTGACTTGTATCCAATTACAGAGCAGTTCTATTTAACAGAGTCGTGGCTGTAAAAGTAAAGCCATAAAGCAGCCTTATCACATAAGGACTTTGCACTTTGAAATAACACTTCTTCTTCTTAATTTCGCAGGAAGCTGTGTGGACTCACTGTCGCTAAAAAATAAAGTCAACTAAGAAACATTCAACATTGACTGAGAACTTAAAAAAAGAAGAAGCATGCTATACATGCAAGGATACAATTTTACTATCACTGATGTGATTATAGATCTGCTTGTTTCTTAAGAGAATGTTTGATCTATATTGATTTATAAAAACTGTCTGTACATCCATTCAAAGGACAAATAGACATAGGGACTGGGGAAATATGATGAAATGTTGTTTTTTTGGGTTTTTTTTTTACAGGATTGCATTGGTGGGTTGGATCTTGTGTGGCTTTCTATCTCTGTAAAAAACTTTGACACATACTTGTGATTACAGCCTTCACAGATCAACTTAGATGTTATGCAAAGTCATTACCAAAAACAGCCTCCACTGATTGAACCAGTGAAGCTATGTTGTGTAGTACCTGTGTATGTTCTGGTGCCCGGCTCCTGATGAAACTGTGTCTACCAGCAACCCGGAAAACAACATGATCACTGGTCTTGTGTGGCATCATTTGTTGACAAAACATACCACGTTTGGTGGAACAGTAAATTTATGCTTCATGGAAATATCACATGGTGTCACATATTGGGAGTGAGATAAATGTCAGTTGAATAAATATTCACTTATACTAAATAGTAGCTGACATGCAGATTAACATGTCATATTTCCAAATATTATATTTCTCAAAAAGCCACAGTAATCTAAAATTACACAATAAAATCTTACCTGGCTGACAAGCTGTCTGGTGTTATCTCTGGTCTGTTTGTACTGCAGGGCCGTAACCAACTGAACTCAAACACAAAATTAATGTGCACAAATGGATGACACATTATATTTTTCTGTCTGTCATATATTCATCTCTTATTTGATAGGTTATTGAAACAAAACAGTTCAATGACCTGTTCTCTACCCCCACCTAGTGCCCATCAAAGGCTTAACTGACAGTCTCCTTGCAATTTTCCATCTCATTAGCAGACTGAAGTACTTAGTATGCATACCTTAGTTCTCTTTTCCTTCAGTGCCTTTTCAGCTAATCTATAAACCTTAAGTTTTGGAGACTCAGTTCAGCCAGTCTGTCTGAGCTCACAAAAGCTGGCCTCCAGCATGTTACAAAATGAGTTAATAAGTAATTACTATTCTGAAAAGTTATGTTACAGAGGTGCAGTTTTGAGGGCAAAGGTTCAGACAGAATTAGTTTAACCATAAAGGAAAAGGTGTTGCTTCTGATGAACAACAAACAGACATTTGGTTGAATCAACTTCAATCCTAAAAAAGGCAATGCACTGGGCTCAACAGGTTAAGAGGTCAGTTAAAAAACAAAATGTGTGGCTTTGTCTTCGACATTCATATTCAATTTGAGAAAAGAAGAATAGTTTCTTAAATTACTTTTTTAACTGTCAAGAACTGGTGTTCCTACAAGCACACTGAGTGATCACTTCTTATATGGGAAGGATCACATTTAGAGAAAACAAATGTTTATAAATTTTGGTAAGATTGTTAGTAACTGAAATCTCTGTATGGCTGTACAAATAAAAATAATAAAATAAAAACAATTATTGTAGTAGATACCCAGAGGGTATTCATTTATTTTGGGACCCCTTCTGAAACTGTCTGCTAAAATGGTTGTTCATCCTTCTGTCCCATTCTTGTGAATGCAATATCTTGAGGGAATTTCTTCAAATTTGGCATGAACGCTTACTTGGGCTCAGGGATGAATTGATCCCATTTTGGTGGTCTAGGGTTAAGGTCACTGTGACCTACCAAAACACTTTTGGCTACAACTCAAGAATTTACACACTGATTAACTGCAGTTGGACTGGTTGGCAGAGGCATACAACTGCAAGGTGGTAATTCTAGTGTGCTAATGGTAACAGACATTTCTCTATACCAAGTTCACATAGAATTCCCATTTTAAACAACTCACTTCTCTTTACCAGCATCAGTTAACTGCTAATCTCACATCCAAAATGCAAACAAAAGACTTGATACACATCTCAGGATCAATAACATTGACAACATTTATCTCCATACAAGAAAACTGTCTCTCATAACCAACACAATGACCTAAGCACCTGAATGGATTGAGCTACATGAAACGGTGGAAATAAAGATATTTTTTTTATAACTAATGGTTAAAAACCATTAATTAAATTAACAAACTTTATAAATACTAAATAGTAACGTGTTTCCATGTCCGTGCCCATATTGTTAATAAAGTTTTTCAAAAATAATGTTGGTTGCCAATGGGAACCGGTTGTTACGGGAAAACGCCAATCACAATGCGAGGTCTAAAGCACGTGATCCAAATGACGCAATAGCTGGTATCCCTCATGCCGGAAGTTGACAAGGGCTGGTCTGATGACACATGAAAGTCACCGGTAAAACTACAACAGTGTATTACAGCCATGGATGTATTATAAGACCTTACAACGGGGCGTGATTTTAAACATGCTTACGGTGTATTATATCGCATCCCAGTGTTTACCGCGGCGTTAGTGGTTTGTTACGGTTCAAGCTAACTTAAGCTAGCAAGCCCTTTCGACAGTGTTTTGCTGCCGTTCCGTAACACATCACTTATAAGTTCTGACAGAGTGAGTGTCTGTACAAGCTTTTACATTTAACCTCATCCTTTGAAACAGAGTACAGATGGCAAGGAGCCTCGGTAGGCTACTCAAAGGCTTTCAGAGCCTCACTTCTCTCCCAGCCATGAGGGCTCAACGTAGCCATCCGTCTGCCTGCGTGCCATGCAGGACCACGGTGGTAGGTAGAATGAAGTGCTGTGATGAGTGATTGAAATGACTGGTCAGATATTTGGGAATGGGGTTTGACCGTGTGAACTCAGTGTTTTTACTCTCCTTGCTGGCCTTCCAGGTGTTTCTCAGTTTTAATAATGTGACTGTCTTTTTCCACAGCAGAGTAGAGTTAGAAATGTCCAGCAATGAAATAGACTAAAATAGCTTGACCAAGATGATAGATTTTATAGCCTCTGACTGCAGGAGTGATTCAGAGCTGTAGCAATTAGTCAATAATTCGATCAGCTAATTAATCAATTTCCTAAGCAAAGAATGTGAGAAAATTTTATATTTCTTCTCAATGTGTGTGATTTGATGTGTTTCTTCATCAGGCATGATAGATAGACATCTCTAATGTATGCCTACAACATGAGGGGGAAGAATTTTTAAAAACACATTTTAATATCTCTGTTTTTGGTAGAATGAAATACCTGGCAAACCAAGGTATTTCATCACATTGATCACACTGATGATTGTAGTGCTATAAAGCAGTCCAGGATTTTGATTTACAGTTTTGCCCCAAATGGCTTAATACAACCTTAGACTTTGAAGGGATAGAAACCTCAAATGGTATGATGGAAGACAATCTTCTACTGTCTTTATATATTGTCATATTGAGCTACATAATTCTCTTACATGTCCTGTCTAACATTTTATGCATTTCTCTGTTGGGTAGGCACTGCCATCACTCTTTTCCTTCAAGCCCCGGGACTTCAGCCTGCCTAACTCCTCGTGGAGCTCAGAAATGATGCGGTTGTATGACCATTACAACAGCCAGTGTGAGGTAGAGGCAGAAAGAGGAGAGACACGGGGAGGGCCTTGGCAGAGACTGCCAAGCTACAATCGCTCACTCAAGTATGCTACAGGTAAAGGTGCACACTGTTACTGTGATGTTTGTCTTGTTTGTTTTATTGAAGAAATGGAGAAAGCATAGTAATGGGACTTTTTAGTAATAATCAAGGGGTCAAGCTTATCCATCTAAACTGTGTCGCATTTTAACTTGATATATAGTGTGTGTTTGTATTTAAACCACCATTAAGTTGGGAATAGAAATGTGCTAATACAGACATGTCAGTAATAAATAAAATAATATATAATTTTAAAACTATGTTAACAAAAGTATATTTTTTATCCTGATATATCATTAGATTAATTGTCTCTCACCTTGTTGGTACAAAGAGAAGAATATATACTGTATGTACACTGGTTTGACTTGTTAATCTCAGATTGTGACTTGTTTTTGTGGTGGGGAACATTTTGATCCTGAAACACTGTACACTTTTAGTATACAATAAGAAACATTAAATCTTAAAATAGGAATATTTTTGATACCCTATTGCACCTGCATTTATTATATATTTATTTCCTGGGCTGCTCTTTTAGCTGCTGACTGTTCACTTATGTATTTTTCCATCAGGAGGAGTGTATCTGAGTAAGATTATCCAGTCAAGAGCTCGTCTTTTTACCCGCAACATCAGAGAACCAGGGGCAGCATTTGAGTATGTTCTGTTTGTTAACAAAGAGGAGCAGAGGTGTGTGTGCATTTTCCAGGCTGGACACCTACTGGAGGGGCCGCCAGGGTGAGCAAACTCTTTCTGTGGTGTATAAATGGCTGTGCTTCCACTTTACTGTACTCCATACTGAAAACAACCCAGAAATAGTACAGTAATAGAATATACATTTTCACATTTTAGTCCATCTATACAATCAGCTTTCTAATAAATGCAAAATGCCAAAAAATAAATAAATACATTCAAAAAGTTTTAAAACTTCAAACTTCTCACAACTACACTTTTAAACTTTAGATTTGAGGTCTAATAGATGTTGTGTGTGTTTCCAGACATGTCCACGGGGGGGCAATAGCCACTATGATTGATAATGTGACAGGAACTCATGCTACTGTGCTCTCTGGACCTGTTATGACTGCCAATCTCAACATCAACTACCGCAGGTACAAGAAGAATATATTTTTATCAATAAACAACAATCTGTTCATTCTATAAATACTAAAATTTGTAAATATATAGTAAAATAAAAAATGTAAATAGATAATTTGTGCATTTAGTCATGTATGTAACCCAAAAGAATAAATGTTTGTATCTCTGTTTAAATGTTCTCCAAAATGTGAAATACCGTACTCAACATTCTAGTTTACAGTTTAGCTTTCTGTGTGTATAGGTCTGTGTTGTCTCATTTGTTTATGCGGAACACATTGAGCCACATGCAGGAATATGACAAGCGCTGTTTAGGTGCTGCATGTGCAGTACAGTAGAAAAGACACAGGTGTTAGCTGGAGTTGGTGTAGTTTACACTGACACTGAATGAAGTCACATAGATGATTTCAATGTGCAAAGTAAATATTCAGTTCAGTGAACTTTGTAGTAGTAACAACAGTGTTTGCCTCACAATGTCGTGTCAAATGCTCTGGTTCACTCACTGTCATAAGCCATGGATCATTTGACATTTGCTTTGGGCCATTTGGGTTCAACATTCGAAGACTATGAAGTGCTCTCCTTAACCCAGATTTCAAAATAGTAATCTTAATGATAATAATAATAATAGTGATGCCCCTAGGTGCATTAGCACAAACTCACATCTTCATACTGTATGATGATTATCATTCATGGTCAGTTTTCTCTAACAAACACTTGTCTTGTCTCAAGCCCCGTCCCACTGGGAAGTACGGTGTTGATTGAATCCTCTCTGGATACAAAAGAAGGCAGAAAAACCTTTATTTCATGTAAAGTTACCAGCACCGATGGCTCCAAACTGCACACAGAAGCAACAGGTGAAGTACATTTTTCTTACACACAACTTGTCTGATGGTACATGTCTGTGAAAGCACCCAGTTTGTCACATATCTGCTCTTCGACTTAATCGTAACTGTCCTGATTTTGGTTTTTTTTTCTTCATGCTTCTATTGCAGCACTGTTCCTGTCAATTAATGTCAGCCATCTACTACGGGGAGGGTGACACTACCACACCAACCAAGCACCTACCCAAACACTGTCAGCAAGCTGAGGCCTCTGTGTGTGTGTGTCTGTGTGCCTGTGGGCTTGTTTCACTATGTTTTAGGGGTTCAACAACCGGGAGGCCACTATACTGGTGGGGTCCGACAGCTTTGTGGGGACCAAAATGCAGGACCTCACAAGTTTAAATGGCTGTTCGAGGATTTAGGCTTTCGGTTGTGATGGCTGAGGTTAGGCTAAGGGGCTAGAGAATGCATTATGGAATGACCCCACAAAGATAGCTGTACAAGGATGTGTGTGTGCGAATGTGTGAGCGTATCATTTGTTTGCAGTATTTTTGGGAGTGTACACTTATGTGCCAGGGGATTTAAGAGATAACTTCTCTAACTTCTCTCACTTTTAATCTTATCCTGGTAGTCATGCATATCTCAGTATTTTATTACTAACAAACAGATTCTTGAAGTACCGTTATTTGACTACCTCTGCTTAGTGTAACACATCAACAGTACATATATGAACATTATTTATTAAACAAAATGTTAAGGGTTATTTATTGTAACTTTGCAACGGTATTGATGGTTTTGTGTAACATTGGGGCTTTTTGAGAGTGAGATAATTGCCCAAAATGTACTGTACGTGAATACTTTGTTTCCTCCATTAAAGCCTTACCTAAGAGTATTATATAAATTATACAAACCATGTGTTTGTTTGTTTGTCAACAAGTTAGATTTGCAGCAGTTTGGTTAATATAGTGAGGCTTTTATTTATAAACCTTCCAACAAAAAGGAAATACTTGAATTAGGATGGAAAACTGAAAACTAACACTACTGGTCAAATGTTTTAGTGCACCGCCATAGGTTTCTTTTATTGAAATGTCATCAGTTCAGTGAATAACCTTAAATGGCACAAAGATAAGCAGTAAATTGCCCAATGTAAAAAAGAATTCAGAATTTTTATCACTTTCAGAATCCATGAAAGTTCAAGCAAACAATTCCTACAGGTGCCCAAATTTACACCACTTACAAGACCTGTGTCTGTACAAGTGTTGGAACAAACTTTTACTGCACCCTTTGGTGAATTATTAGGACAACACTGTACTGCAGGAAGTAGTTCTGTGTATTGCCATCAGAATGGATTAGAAAAAGGCAAGTAAGAAAAGATGACAGATTGGTCTGTTAGAGGTTCATCCTGCAGCAAGAACCCAAAACAGTAGAAGAACTAGACGATGGCACCATGGAGCTGGTTTGGGATGAACTGGGCAGAAGGTGAAAGCAAAGCAAACTACAAGTGCAACATATTTGTCGGAACTTTTACAACAGTGTTAGAGTGAACTTTCTGAACAATGTTTAATTTCCGTTATAGGAATTATGTTACAAGTGTGTTCAGCTGCTGAATTGAAAGATCAAAATTCAATTTAGGATTTAAGATTCCACGATTCCTTTTTTTTTTTTTTTTTTGGACATTACATTATGTAAATTTCAGTAAAAGCTGGCAAAATTGAAGTGTTCTAAATTTTTGATGAGTATTGTAAGTTTTTAAAATATTGTACATACACCATGTCGAAAATGTCAATGTTTAATTGACAGATACCAATATTGTTAAAATACTGATAAAAGTCAAGATTTTGTACATAAATGGAATTTCATTAATTTGCTCAAGGAAAGCAGAATGTGATGTGCTGCTTTTTGTCCCTCTGTAATTTATGGAGGATACTTGAAGGATATATGTATTTTATATTTCAAAGTTTTTGCTGTCATTTTGATAGATTAATGCAGTCAAGGAGAAGTGAGTTTTTTTTACATTGCAGTGCCAATTTGCATATTTTAGTTTAAATCTTATATTGGTTATATTTAAATAGTAGGTGTAGATTTGCACGCAATGGGAATATCATAATTTACAATGTGTTTCAGAACCAAATCATCATCAGGAGATCATCATGATAGTGTTTGTAATCTTGTCCATTGGCTAGTTTGTTTCACTCAGTCGGACACCTGTGAACATGTTTCATGTATTCCACAGTATGCCATAATAAGTAACATTGTCCACATCACAGAGATCTGTACTGCTCTGGCAGCTACTGCACACCATGCAGCTTTAAAAGCATGCCTGTCGCCCTGAGCATATAGAGCACGATTTTGGGCTATACACATACTGTACTGACTATAGGTCTGAATGTGCCCTAGTCCAATTAACCTACCAACATTGTCTCTTGTTGTCATAACACTAATAATATCATACATACAACAATATAACAATAATAAGAAAACACAAACCTCTGATTTAAACTGTCACTCAGCTCTCGAACAAAAGTTAAATGACCTTAGAGAGGAAATATGTGAGTTTAAGACATTATTTCATTCTTCAAATTGAACAACAAAATGTATGTGTTTTATTATGTCACAATGCTACCCACTCAGCCAGGAACACCCAGGCTTTAATATATCTTTGTCATTAAAAGCTGGGATCCTGTTTTTATTTTTGATGAAATCTACTCTTGTATTTCTTAACAGTTCTTTTTTGTATTTTTTTTTTTTTTTTGTAAATTAAATTAATTAACTAAATGGCCAATAAGTGCTGAATGATTGCTGAAATTAATGTGACAGTTTCAGTCTGACAGTTTAAATATAGAAAAGTGCTGTTTATCAGTTGCTGCCGAGTGACTTTTTGTGAGTAAATTGTTGGTTACTAATATACAAACCCAGCATGCATTTAACTTCACTTCTCACACAGTTTGGTCTGATGTGTGGTTTTTCAGTGCATGGGCTCATCACAGCATAGGCCTGGTGGTCTTCTGAGGGCCCCTCACACTTTAACCTCAGAAAAAGGCAGATGGAAAGCTGCCTTAGTTTCTAAAAACTTTTTGGTGTGTGTGTGTTTGTTGAGTGATGGATGCAGGACAAATGAACACCAGCAGTTATTTTTTTTCTTTTCCCTGAAGTGTCATGTGGTCAAATTGGGTTTGAGGAAGCGGTTGGAGGTGGGGGTGGGGGTTGGGGTGGGGGGTGCGGAGTAGGGGCACTTGTTTTCAACTTTCAGTTAAAACCACCTGCAACAACCTCTGTCCACTGCAGCACTTCCAGAACCTATTTTTAGTTTAGATATTTACCTAAATGTGGAACTTCCACTTGGAAAGCTGTATTACTGATTTGACTTGTAATCATTAAACAAAGAATCCTGCTAAAAGTGGAAGCACTTGATGTGCTGGTGAAGAGTCTATAGGTGAATAAACAATCATCTTTTCAATTTGGGTTGATGACAAGTGTTATCTTGGATAGGGGAATATCTGAATGGGCATCATTTAAATTATACTCATGGTCTATTTCTGTAACAAAATAGGCCTACAGCACTGTGCTGACACAGTCATCAATTAGTCATTTAACAGAAAGTTTACTGCCTTTTGAGGATTTATGTATTTTGACTGTTGGTCAAACTAAATTAGCAGTTTAGAGAAATGGCTTGTCTCTTGCAACTTGTTTGATGTTCATTAAAATTTTACATAATAAAACACAATGAGTGTATTAAATATGATATATCTGACATTGTGTTTTATTATGTAAAATGTTAAATTAATTCCACCATCTAAAATAGTTACACTCTATTAACATTTAATGCATCAGTACATTACACATACACAAGTTAAGTCACATTTTGAATACAGGACTTATTCCTGTAAAGGGTTATTTGAGGTGTTCCTCCAGCACATCTTCATCTTGTGTGTCTGGACCCGGTGTAAGCCCCATGTATTAGAGAAGGATTTACCACAATGATGTAAACTGAGAAGACATATCGATTATTCATTGTTTTCTTTGTGTCTGCAGTTGTTTTAATCCTACCTCAATTAAAATGACTACTATTATTAAAATAACGAGCATACATATATTGCAAGTAGAGGGCCCTGCATGGTTCAAACAAGTCACTAAAATTATACCAACATATGTAGAGGGATTTTATTTAAGTGATTTAAGTTATTACCCCAATAGCAGTATGCTAAGTAAGCCAAACCTGCAGTGGAATTTAATGTGTCCTCTGTGCATTGTATTTTCTCTATTAGTGTGGCGGAAATTTGTGGCAGCAACATGGGATTATATTTCTCAACTGAGCACTACAAAGCAAAACCCGATCCGCTGCGATTACGTAACAGCCGGTGACATAACTCTCTCCAGCCCGGGATGGTCAGGGCGCACGGAGAGCGCAGGGAGGAGGGGAGGGGGGACCGGGGCGCGCGGCTTGTCTACGGCCGGCCGGTCCAGCTGCACTCGCTCCTCTCTGCTGCTGCTGCTGCCTCGGGGGGAATTAAATTATTTCAAAACATTCACACAAGAGGAGGTGTACTGCTGAACAAAAGAGGACTGAGAGGGTAAAGAGATGACGTCCGAGTTTTGGGACCCGCTGTAAGGACGGGAAGGAGGCGAGATGGCAGTGCATGTTTTCAAATGCCTGCGCCGGCCCGGGCGCTAGAGCAACCAACAGGTAGTATGAGCCCCAGTTTTCATACATTACAATGTCAAATGGCGGCAGGTGGAGTTAAAAGACGACTGATTTAGCAGGCGTCTGCGGTTTGTGTGTGTGTGTGTGTGTGTGTGTGTGTGTGTGTGTGTGTGTGTGTGTGTGTGTGTTTGCCAGAGAGGTGACTGTATGAGTGTGTAGGGCCACCCAGTGTTTTGACAGGAGAGTTATGGAATATGAAGAGCCCGACGTGGCCCCCGCTGACACCCCCATCAAAAGAGGTAAGAGGATCCACCACTGAGGTTGTACTCTGCATATTACATGTGTAGGCCATTTCAACTGTCATGCCTGTGCAAATAACATGCAACTTGTTTAGTTTAATCTTTATATTTTCTAGTGTTATTTTGTGTCTTTACACAAAGTAAACCTTGCTCTTATCTCCCAGCATGCCATCCAGTGCTCCCTCTTTATCTCATTTTGCTCACCTTTCCTGCACCAGCTGCCTCTGTTTCTGTTTTCCCAGTCATCGTGTTCACTATTATCTTCTTTCCATCCTCTCTCATCCATCTTTACCCCATTAACCCTCCTCATCCCTTTCATTGGGGTGTGGTTAAGGTGCTGTGAGTGGGTAAGAATGGCAGTAAGCCGTAGTAATCCTTGGGGATTAGGTCTTATTTTTGCTTCTGTTTTTGGTCAATGCTTTTCTATTCAAAGCCTCTCACCAGCTAAAATCAAACCATTGGCAATCACTGGAGATAAGACACCTTGTCCCTTTGCCACAGAGACCCACTACACACCTTTCCTACTACTCTCATAGCATGGAGGCACAGTTTGCTATAGTTTACTCATGCAACAAGGATGACTGTTTGAACAAGACTGACTCAGTTTAATGGATTGAGGTGCAAGTGTCTTTTTATTGCAGAGGTGGAACATGAATTAATACCTTTTACTCAAGTAAACATAGGAAGATCGCAGCTGAATAATGCTCCTTTCAAAGTCAAAGACCTGCAATGGAAATTTTACTTGAATGAACAGTTCATCAATGCCAATGATATGGAGCCATGCACATAGTTTCAGTTTTATTTTCATGAGTTTTGAGCTATCAGCCACTGAGACTTCTGCTACTTATTAAAGCTTTGAAAGTTTTCTTACCAAAAAAGAAAAACCTCAAGAGTAATGTCTTTCCAGAAACAATTTCCTGTAACCTAGATAACCTGCAAACGTCACAGTCAACTGTTTCTATTGGGAACTATTGCCAATCAAAGACAGTAATGTCTTTTGTCCTTAATAGAGTGATTTAAGAGCACCACATAATCATTAGAAAGAGACAGATGAACAGGGAGGACAAGACTGAAAAGAGACATATTAAGTATTTTCCATAGATATAATGTATGTTATATGATGGAATCATAAGGCAAATTTTTTTTTTTACCACAGTTTCTGTTAACGTAAATCACTCTTTCCCACTTTGGCTCAGTGAAACTTATGCTATGCAGCCACATGTTGTTCAAACCCACAGAATTATATTAGGAATTCTTATAAAGGGGGCACTCTGGTAGCAAGAGTAGGCCTACACCATAGATCAAAGCTGAGTCCCTGCCGCAGCGACCTGGGTTTGAATCCGGCCTGGGCCTTTTACTGCATTACATCCCCTCTTTCTCTCCCCTACCTTATCCCTGCATCTCCACTTTCCCTGTGAATAAAGGCAAAAAGGTTAAAAGGGCAAAAATAAATCTAAAAAAAAAAAAATCTAAAAAAATTCTACAAAAGTTTCAAAATATACCAAATATGTCAAGCTGAATTTTGAAAAAAATTATTTACAAGTCAGGTGGAGCTGGAACCACATGATACAGAAAATACAGGATAGTGTCTGACATAGGCCATTTTAACAAATGTAAATCTTCTTAAGATGAAATAAAACGTGAAAACTGTTTAAAGGGTTAAAGGTTTTTATGAGAACAAAAACAGAGGCTAATTTATCAGGTACTGGAACTGCTGTAATTGTGTTTTAATCTGGTTAAAGTGGAGTTTCAGTGTGGTTGTACTGTTTGTCATACTGCTGAGATGGCTCATCTTAAGGTAACCAGTGTCTTGGTTTTAGAGGCTGATGTGGGTGTCTTCTCGTTTTTCTTGAGTACTGGGTTTGCGTGTCTGGTACGGCTCCACATTGCTCTTCTTCCTGCCTGTAGGGTAAATCTGGGTTCCTGTTTATTATTGGATACAAATTGTCTTTGGTGTCCTTCAGGGATCTATTGTGGGTCCCATCTTCTTCTCTACACACTGTGTATGTTATTCTGCTGTAATATTTTTTTTTAACTTAATAGTCTGTTGTTACAGTATCTCTCTGTAAGCCAAAGTGATATCTAACATCTCATGGTCTGTTTGCTGATGTCATGCAACTTCAGAACTTTGAACAATGACAACTGTTTTGGCCTTTCTACTAATGTATTTTTATACCCTTTATGGTCACTTTTAATCATTCGGTCAGTCACTTGTTTAAACAGTTATGCATTGTTTTCTACAACAATAGATTCTACAACATTTATTTTTTAAAATCCCCTTGAAACTGTGAATGTTGCTCTTATTTTTGTCTCAGCTACTATTACTCGGACGTCTTCTTCTTTCTTTTTTTTTACTCTTTATTAAATGAGAGCATTTTCCTAATTTTTAGCTTCGTCTCACTGACTGCCAGTGGTAGGATTAATTCATATTAATGTTGGAATTAATTTTGTTTTTGTTTTTTTAAATTAATTTTTATAGGTGATTTATGAGCCCAAAATCGTCAGATATCTTTTATTAGCACTAAAGAGTAAGGGCTAAGTGCACTTTCTGGTTGATAACCACACTAACCCTGACCAACATCCAAACCTGCCTTATCAGGCTGGTTTTTAACAGAATTTATACACATGTATTTTTGTTTCTGTGTGTTTAGTATATCTTTGTTGTCATACTTCATTCTATGTTGAAATTTTTTGTTATTTTTCAAATTACTTTCTCATATTTTTTTTTTATTTACTTTTTAAAAGAACAGTATATTACATGGACATGACGGGTGTAATATATTAGCATTATCTTTTGTAATAATTATATAATAATTATGTGTTCTGTGCGGGATACGGGATGCATCATGTTTTATATTCAGGCAAAGTTGTCGGTCTACTCTCTGGGTTCAGTGGTCTTCAGTGTTGTTATGTAACGCAGCAACTGTCACTTCAGCAGTCAGCTTAGATGTCAGAGTGTAGAGACGTTAGTGAGATTTTGACTGATGAGTGGTGGTGATGTTTGTGCCTCTGTAGTCATCAGGTTCATGTACTCAGCTGTATGTGTGTATGCGTGTGTTGTGCTTAAGGCCATGCTGACGGGTTTGTCTTACTAAATGTGGACATGCCACACTTACTTTGTACATAGGCAGATGTTGGTGATTTCATTAGAAATTGAACACAATTAAAATTGAACACAGCTGTTGTGAGATAACCTTTAATATTCTAAAATTTCTAAAACACATTTCATGAATGTGTAATGTGTAAGTGTAAGTGCAGTAATCATAGTCATCAGATAAAAAAAAAAACCTTAAACATCATCTTTATGTTTTAGGAACAAAGCTGTTATTTTTATAACTGACTGATGAAAACAAGGAAAATTGGTCTTTTTCCTCCTTGCTGGAAACATATTAATGCTATGTTTATGTCATATTTTAACATATTAAATATGCTAAATAAGTAAAATGCATAGCTCTCAATTTGGATATGATGCTTCTATTTGGTTCTGAAAGAGTTAATTTTAAACATGATTGAATTTTCTTTTTCTGCATTTTATTTAGCAATAACCTCAAGGTTTGTTCAGTTAGTGTTGAAATTTCTTTACATTTTCCGTGTGCGTGTGCACTGCTCTGCTTTCATTCCATGCTTTCTGCTTATGAAGCAAAACTGATTTGATGAGGGGAGGAAAACAGTGGAAACCACAGAGGGCCTGATCTGGCACCAGACAAAGACCGGCTAGCGCTACGTCTTCCACTGATACTTATCTCCCCTGCCTTTAAACCTCTCTGTCTCACACACACATACACACCCACACAGATACATACAACTCCAGAAATAAACACTCTTGGTTCAGAACCGACCGTCCACGCACTTACTCACATTCACAGCAATTCAGACTTTCTCACAATTGTGGTCAAACAGGCAGACAAAAAAGGAGGACCTATTGCTTCACAGACACCCACCTTCCTCCGCCTTTATCTTCTCAGTGTGTGTGTGTGTGTGTGTTTGTGTGTGTGTGTACATTTGCCGAAGAGCCTCACAAATGCACCACTGTAAATAAGAATCCTCTTTTTTAACCTCTCTGCTATCACCAAGGCTTTTTATCTGTCCACAGCCCTTTGTACATGGGAGAAAATACAAAAAAAAAAAAAAAATACATTCTGCAAACCCTGGACCAAACTGCAAGGATGAGTTGACAATGAGTAGTTTATCACAGCTGAATCTGTATTAGCCTCAGTTTAACTTGAAGCCTGGTTTAGTTTCTTTCACATTTTATGCTAGTTTCAGTTAATCCCTTGGTTAAAAGCTGACCCTGCGTATTAAACATGCTCATTTCACATTTGATAGGTTTCAATATTGCATCATTTCAATGATGGAATAAGTATTCAGGTCATTTACTCAGGTAAAAGAAGCGGCAAGGAACTATGAAAATATGTAATGACAAGTAAAAAGTCCTGCATTCAAAGTTTTACCTAATTATTAGCAACAAACTGTATCTAAAGTGTCAAAAATAAAAGTATTCATCAAGCAGAATGCCCCCGGTCATTGTTATACTGTATTATTGGATCGTTATTATTGAAATATTAACATGTAAGCAGTTCTTTCATGTTGATGGTTCAAGGTGGTGCTAGTTTAGTCAGTTTTTATACTGTAACTCATTATTTCCCTCACAAATGTAGTGGGAGTATAAAATAGCAGAAAGAGGAAATACTCAAGTTAAGTAAAAGGACCTATAAATTGTACTTAAGTACAGCACTTGAGTATATGTACTTAGTTACTTTCCAAACCTGGCAGGTTTTAAATTCTCAGTCAAAAGCAGCACCTGTTGGAAAAGATGTTTAGTCCTGGGTTCAATCTGTTTAACAGAGTTTAGCCTTAGATTATGTGAAAAGGTCATGAGTATATTACATGTTATGGTTCTTTTCTAAAATATACACCTGGGCCCTCCTATGTATTACAGTTTGTAGTAAAAACCTAGATTGACAGTGTTGTTTAGCTTTAATTCACTACCTGCATCTTTTTGTCTGCCTCAGGAGGAGCCGTGTCCAAGAAGACTCATCTGAGTAAGTTTCTCATAAAAACACTGTATCTGTAAGTTAGCACTTGTGTGTGTGTGTGTGCGCATATGTGTCTGTATGTGGTAATGACATTGCTTGTGTTTGTGCTAGATATTTGTGCATGCATTGTGGTTAACTTCATAGTTAGTGAACATACAACATTGCACCTGTAGAGCAACACACACACACACACACACACACACGCACACGCACACAGTGTGGTATCGCTGGAGTTGGGCCATTAACAGCACAGTGTGTGTGTGTGTGTGTGTGTGTGTGTGTGTGTGTGTGTGTGTGTGTGTGTGTGAGGCGGGCATCACAGGTGCAATACACAGCGCGCACGCACACACACACACACACACACACACACACAAACACACACACACACACACACTAACTACTATAGCGTTGGCATCTGAATGCAGATGACAGCGATAACATCTTGCCTTTTTTTAACTTCTTTGGTTTAACACTTTCTGCCACAACTTTAGCACACCTGGGTATGTTATCAAGTGTGGAGATGCTGTGTGTAATGCACCACCAACCTTCATGTTAGGTGGTGTGATGATAAACAAACTGGGCATAAATAATAATGATTCTATTGATCATTGCTTGTGATCGAGTGCACATGTGTGTAAAATGAGGAATCATCTTAGATTTAGCTTCAGAGGGTAGCAGAAAGGAAGATAGAGATCCACGGAGGTCTTGTGTTGTTTGGTGCATCAGTCACGGAGAGATGAGATAGAGCTGGGGAAGCTGTGATGGGTTGTAACTAAGAAAATCTACTCAAGTACTGTATGCCAGTACATTCTTAATTACTTTAGCTTGTCCATTTTCAGCTGACTTCTTCTTCTCCACAAGAATTCAGAGAAACATTGTACTACATTTATCTGTCATAAATATAGTCATTTTTTAAATCCTGTGCTATAAAGATATGACTGCTTCTTCCATCACTGCAGAAACTCTTCAAATTAAACTGTAATAAGATAAACAGTAAAGAGTTAAGCTTAGAAAGAGGTGAGGTTGTTGCCAGAGGAAACCAATTATTCTTTAGTTGATAAACTGATAACTATTTTTTTACTCAGTGTAAAGAAATATTAATGTGCATCAGTATAAACAGGACAATTGTTGAGTTTGAGAATAAATAATATCTTTCCGTACTGAAATGTTTCTGTAACTTACATTTTTGTCTGCCTCCCCAGTTTTTACTCTTGAAAGTGGTTTGATATAAATTCTCAGGGAGTCTTAAAGGTGCCATTCGATATAAGGGTAATTTCTGACGTGTGGTACAAAGTGAGGGGGTGAAGGATAACAACAAAGGTATAAGGAAAAAGTACCTTGAGAAAAAAGCCAAGCTATAGGGGACAGTCCCCCTTTTCTTTATCTCTGTCTCCTGTCCTCTCTCTGTCTCTCTCTCTCGCTCTCTCTCTCTCTCTCTCTCTCTCTCTCTCTCTCACACACACACACTCACACACACATGCTAACAAGGAAGGTGAGGCGGTGACTGACACTCAAAAGTCTGAATATGCGTGCTGAAGCTGCAGTGAGCACCCAGCCGGGCTTGCTAAAGGACGACCAAAAAAAACCCAGAAGGAAGGGTGAAAGAATAGGTGTGTCAAAAGAAAGAATATTGTTAGACAAAGTGAGAGGAAAAGTGAGTTTGTGAAAGTGGGACAAACGTCTGAGACGAGTGGAGGAGTGATGATGATGCGAGGTAGGGATGAAGTTCTTTGGTGTGTGTGTGTGTGTGTGTGTGTGTGTGTGTGTGTGTGTGTGTGTGTGTGTTTGTGTGTGTGTTTGTGTGTTTGTTTGTGTGTGGGCAGTACAGTAAATGATATTTTATCAATTTGATCAAGTATATGCTTTGCGGTCATAGTTTTTTTATATGAGTTTATTTTTAATGATTATTGTAATAATGACACTTGTGACACTTGTGATAATGACACGTTTAAGTTTTAAATAGCTGTTTCTTTTCTTTTTTTGTAAGTTTTTATCAGGTTTTTATCAATTCTAAATAACTGAATTTATGCAGACATAGGCACCAATGGCTTCAAACAACTTTTTTCAACTTTATCACATTATGTGGTTACGCTTTTCACTCAGACTTCCCACTTTTCTTTTTTGATGTAACATCGGGTTGAACAGTAAAGGTTCAGAGCGGCTCTGAATTCATAATGTGTTTCTTATGTCAAAAATAATATACAATTTCATATGCTTTATTTAATGTTTACACTTTAATCCGTAACAAATCCCATATGATAACACACACATGTTCATGTCGTACAGCATGTACAGACTGATGATCTTTGTTTTGAAACTTAATTGTGTCTCTTCAGAGTTCTCGATTGGCTGACTATTGGGTACATTCATCTATATGTGTTTCAGTTTTATGGTTTGGTAACATGACTCAATTCTGAGCTCCCTTTGATGGATTAAAGATTTGAATCATGTCTCAGATATTTCTTTTTCTCACTCCCACGTATATAGTGCACCTCAGGTAAGACAGTGAGCAGATTTTAAAGGCTGAGAACTGTGGTGCAGTGAGTTGTATAAAATGTTACGCTCTTCACATGTTTTGAGTTGATTTGCACATTAGCTCTTGTTTAACGTCATCATATTTGTATAGTAAGTAATCTTAACTAACAAATGAAACTACTGAAGACCCAAGGGACCAGGTTATAATATGACATTTAGTGTGTTGCAAACCTTTTTGCAAATACTTCCACTGAATTCTAACCAACGTAAAAAAGAAAGAGACAGGAAAACAGGACGCTTCACAACTGCAGTACATCACTTTGAATGGACTGACTCCACACATGTACAGGATGCAGAGGAAATGGTAGTTATAATTTGAAGCTTTGATAAATTTGATTTCATACACACAAATATTCAAAGTCGATAGAATAAAAGCACAGAAAGGGGGAAGAGGCAAATAATGAGAAATAAGGAATGTTCTTTGTGCAAGCTGCTTATACATTTTTTCTCTTGCAACATGCAAACACACATACGAGAATATATGCACACACGGATCGGCAGCTGCTTGTTTAATGGCGCCCAGATGTAACTCATGTCAGCTCTGCAGCTCAGAGAGGGAAGGAGGTGTCTTCACCTCAGCTGGTAAACAATTAATTGTCTCATTTTCTAGCGCTACACACTCAGAGTGGGCTTAGTGCCATCACAGTTTACGCACACACACATTTCATAAGGCTTTGTTGTTGTGTTCGGGGGATTCCTGTGTAGATTCTTATAGAGTTTCTTTATCAGAAAGGATTTCCTTGTTCCTCTGGCTGCTCAAACCTGCACAGCACTTCCAAAGCAGCAAAAGTGGTAGACTTCAGATCAAAGCAAACATCAAAATCGCAGGTGACACATTCCCTCCCAAAATATGGTAAATGAAATACAACAGTTGAGCTGATTCATACCTGTCAAAACATTACATCTTTCAAACACCCCCAAATTCAGTCTGTACTTCAAAGTCCAATATGGTAAATCTGAATCTAATTGATTGTTCAGATCTGCTTTGATAATTTGTCTTTTTCTGAGATAAGGTACTGTGGGTAATTCTCATTTTGTTATTTTCACATATTGAATGAAACTTAGTAGTGAATGAGTTCTCACGTTCATGTAACGATCAGCACTGGCTGATTCACAAACATTAAGACACTCACACCTGCATTTTTGATACAGAAAAATAGTGTGAAATATATTCTTATTAGAATACTTCAACCTCAATTTATTATTTTTGGCAATAATTTTGTTTTGCTTGATGACAAATACTATTTATTCTGTTTATTTCTCTTCTTTAATTCTTTCTCTGGTGTTAAATACAGGTTACAGGTATTTGAAGGGATTTCAGTCCTCAATTGTGGCATCTTCAGAAATAATTTCTGATAAGCAAATTCAAATCTTATTTCAGTAGGTCAAAGTCATTTTTAGAGCGGTTATAGAAGATGTTCAACTTTGCACGACAGGGGCAATGAATCTATAGTTGGACTTAGTTTGATACATTGTACGATATTTACCTTTTTATTTACTGTATTGTCAAATGGCAAATTTGATTTATTATTATATTGTATATTATTGAATTTTAACACAATAGAAAATATAGTGTGGTTATTAACAAAGTGATGTATGATCTTTTAAATAACAAAACTTTTGAAATATTTTAAACATCTTGCCTCAGCAACATACTAAACTAAAATTAAAGTGTAATATAAATGAATTACAGCAGATTGCAAATTTATTATTGATTATAATGAGAAACATAATTTAATAATAATTTGTTTATAAACATAATTTTTAAATCATGTTATGTAAGTTCTGAAAACCTTTCAAACTAGTGGTGTTGTAGATATATGAAGTTATCACAAACTGTGCGTTTCTCTTATCCTGGGTCTGATAACGTGTAATACAAAAACTTGTGATTGATTAACAGTCTATTTTTTGAGCGATAAACAGTTTCTTGGTCTGTTTGTGTGTGCGTGTGTGTATACAAACTTTGTTTGCACTCTTGCTTGCGTATGCACCTGAGGTAAGCTTCCGTCAGAGGAAAGTTGAGGTTTTTTGTCCGTTTACAGTGCAAAGAACAGACTGCTGACAAGGCAGAGACTGAGGACTTGAGAGTGGCAGTCTGTATCATCCGACCCCCCAGATGCCCCACATAGACACACACACACATACACACACACACACACACACACACACACAAAGAGGTGAAAGTACTGAAATAACCTCTTTCTAGGTTGAAATATTTGGTTTTCTGTCTTTTTTTTCTTGTTATAATTTTCTTCATGTTTGGTATTTTGCAGTACTTGTCATTTCATTTGGCTTCCCTCCACCAAATGTTTCAGTTTTTTTCTTTATATTTAAGGCTTGTTCAGTTTGATTTATCGTATTTGGAAGCTCAGAGATCATCCAGACTGAGAATCACAAAACTTGAGAACTCAAAGTCATTCGACTCAAGACAAACCTGTAAATGTTTAATGTTTTTTCTTTACTGTTATACACAGAAGCTTCTGTCGTTTGTACGACGACACTGACAAATGTGCTTTTTAAGTGGGAGCATTTAAGTAATTGATAATTCTAAATACTGATTGGAATTGGAATTTTAGAATGAAAAATTTAAATTGATTTAATTGGTTGTTTTTCAAAATTAATCTCACTTCAGTATAAATAAGTTAGTACATCTTTGTGTGGTGTGTTTGTGGTTGGCAGAAAATGTTGATGGTTTGTTAAGTCAAGTCAGATTTTACACACAGGTAAACTCTAACTAAATGAGGTAAAACACATATATAAATACTCCACTTACATATGTACATACAGCAACCTTACACACACACACACACACAAACAGAGGGAGGAGCCATATCATTTAAGGCCTTGTTAACAAGCAGTAATACTTAAAAGTCAATTCTGTACTGTACGGGCCAATGAAGTGTTTTCTGTACAGCTGCAATGTGTTGTAGTTTCCTGGTCCTGCAAAATCTGCTGGAGATGAGTACAGTACATGCACCATTTTTCAGTCTGGGACAGGAAGCTTTTAAGTTTGGAAATGTTTTTTTAGATGGTAGAAAGCTGTCTTTGTAATGGTGGTGATGTGATGATGGAAGTGATGCAAGTTTCTAACATGTTCACTGTGTTTTACAGAAAAAAAGACAAATCCATGGACACAGTTCTTGTCCATCCAAACAACCAGAATTTCAGTGTATTCTTTGTTAAGTTGTAGAAAGTTTTGAGACATCCAGTGGTTGATGTCATCAATGCATCTGTGAAGCACATTTACAGGACTGAGGCTGTCAAAGGAAAGACAGACACAGAGACATATCGATGTGTATCATCGGCATAGACTGCATTACGATTCTGTATGATGGTACCAAGAGGGAGCATGTAGACTGAATAGCAGTGGACCAAAAACTGAACCTTGTGGAACCCCAGAGGAAATATTGACTTGACAGATGTGAAGTTGCCAAAAGATATAAAGTCCTTTATTTTAAATATTTTGAGAACGATTGAAGAGCAGGTCCAGATAAGCCAATACAGTTTGCAAGTATATTTAGTAGAAAGCCCTGATGAACAGTGTTGAAAGAGGCACTCAGATCTAACAACACAAGATTAGAACGTTTGTTTGCATTGTTGTTGATTTTAAGATCATGGATTCACAAAAGCAGTTTCATGCAAGGATTCACCCTAAAACCAGACAGGTTCACATCAGACAGGTTGTGGAGGGCTAGGTAGCTGTGCAGTGGTTTGTAGACAAGCTTTACAAAGATTTTACCAGCAACAGCCAGGTTGGAAATTATTGGTCTATAGTTGCTACTTATTACTCTTATTCACTAAAGGGGGGACAACAGCATGCTTGAGAGAGAAGTGGGGAAAACACCTGTAGGGAGGTGTTAAAAACATAAAGAAGACAAGTTTTGTGTTAATAGGGTTGAGAGACCATGCAAGTGGAAGAGTTAAGGTTAAGAGATATTGCAAATCATGACATATAGCAGCTAAAGTAAATAGTGTTGCTTGGGTAGCAAAATTAATTTTCATTTTTGCTCATTGTTACTGAGCATCATGTGCTTAAGCCGATGATGAAAATAAAAATAGAAATAAATATGATAATGATAATAATAGTTATTTATGAAGCACCTTACCTACAAGAGATGTAGCTCAAAGTGCTTTACAGTAAAAATAAAAAACACACTTCAGATACAGATCTACAGTACAAAAATATCTTTTAACCACAAAAATCGTTTAATTAGGTCATGCTGAGCTGTGGAGCAGGTGAGAATAGTCGATACAAGCTTCAATATTTAGGCTTTTTCCAGTAAAACAAAGTGAGACTTTAAATTCAATTTACATTTGTTTGCTGGTTTTCAGCCAAATTGTGTGCACGACACAAAAAACCCTTTAAGATTACTGAAGATCACACTAATGGAAGAAATATAAACAGTTCAGTTTTTTTTTTGTGTTTTTATCTCTATCTCTCTCACACACACATGCTTGCAAACACACACAAGGAGATGCTGGGTTTGATTGGTCTAGGCCTGTGGCTGGAGATAAGACAGAGAGACAAAAAAAGGCGAATGTAGATTCCTTAGTGTTAACGTTCATTTCTTTTTAAAGCCCCTGGTGTTTGTCTCAGACCATCAAAAGACAGAATGATATGATTTAGTTTGGCAACAAAAAAAAAAGAAGTCATGATTTAACTTGATGCTGCTTTAGAAAACATGCTTCGTGCTTTGTGTACCATTTAGATTCAGTTGAGTATTGCCAGAGCTATGATTGCATTAAAAGTTGATGGAGGAGCAGCGCATGTGATTGCTGTGTGTGTTTTGCTGTGTGAGTGCGTGTGTGAACAGTGAAAGGTTGTGGGTCACAGTGGATTTCCTGTTGTTTGAGGTTGACAATCAGAACTGAAATAGCGAAAAAATAGAGACCACTGATGTTCTCTCCGCCTATCCTGCAGAAATGCAATCATAGTCAAAGCTCAGTAGGTTTTTAGAAAAAAAAGATATTTAGCTTGCAGAGAAATATTTCTATTGGTCATCTTATTTTAACCAAATTATCTGGTTGTCTCTTAAAATCTGTGAAATTCTCTAATCCTTTTCATGGTCAGTCTTGAGGTTAATCAAAACTTATCAGCTGTGCAGTGATTATTCCTGCTTTATCATACAAGCTTAATGAGCTCTTGGTCTGTATTTATTTTACCTCAGACTGGCCAGCCTCCCTGGGAGCCTTCAGGTGATCCCTATGCCACTAGATAAAGAGGGCACACACTGACACACTAACACACAGTCGTGAATAAATCTGACACAGTTATGCACGGAAATGCAAATACTACTGTATATAAGCATCATAAGCGAGCTTGACTTGCAGAAGACGATCACACTGTCAGCGCATTTGTAGAAGGAAGAGAGGAGATGACAGGAACAGATAAAACCAGAGATTTCTTAGGGTTTGAAAAAAAGAAAGACAATACTGCATGCTCTGCTTCCTGTATGTGTATCATCATTCAATGTTACAATAACTATGTAATATAATGTGAATTTCACAGTTAGCGATGCATTGTCCTCCTCATCATTTTTGTTGGAAAATATATGTTTTTGAGGACATACCATAAAAGCTTTTCACAACTGTCACTAAGACAGTGTTTCTACATTTGTGGTGCTTTAATAAATCAAATCACTTCTGATTCTGATAAAAATCGCCACCAGGCAAAAGGTTGAGTGGTGTGAGAGTTTACAGAGATCAGGGGCATGGGGGGAGGTGAGAGGGGGACGGCCATTACTGGCAGTGATGAAGGAGAGTGCATTACTGGCAGCTGTGTCCTTTATGAGCGAGACAGAGAAGGATTCACAAAGAAAGAAATGACATGAAAGAGGGACAGTCAGAGTGAAAGAGAAGCCAGTCAACCACTTAAAAGGAATCTGAGGTTGACACCTTCATATTCTCTGCCTGTCTCCATTTGCAAATATTCCACACCGCCTGAAGACTCTGTCCTCATCGTATTTGATGTTGGTTTGTTCATTTTTTTTATTAAGACAGGAGGTGTTTAAGAGGAAAATACCTTTGGTTTACCCTGGTCACACAACAACTGATAGATGTTTCAGGGGAAGTACAGCAGAAGACATTAGTTCTCACTGTGGGAATCGCTTTCCAGGTTACTTTTTTTTGGTAAAAATATGCATTTTTGAATAGACTGACAACTTCTTTCTTTGCATGCCTCTGGTCTAGAATCTGAGTGAATGTGAAGCGGCAAATGTGTGAAGTAAAACATAAGATGACTCCATTTGAAAATGTTAAACATAACCGCTTTTACTTCTGTGTTTGTTCAGCCCAGATTGAAGTCATCCCATGTAAGATCTGTGGTGATAAGTCCTCTGGAGTGCATTATGGAGTCATCACTTGTGAGGGCTGCAAGGTGAAATGCAACAGCATTACTGCACACTCACACATATGACTTTATAAGGTTGATACCACTAACATGCCTGTCTTTTCAATATGAAGCTTCAGCCAGCTGCCTGTTCACATAAAGACTGGAAATGAGGGGGAACAACTAACCTGGCCTTTGTCTAAAGATAAAAAATATCCAGCTATCAGCACCTCTTAAGCTAACATGTTGTATCTTGTTCGCTTAATCGTATAAATGTGTAAAATCAGCCTGTTGTAGTGTTATGGAGGGTTATGCATTGGACTATTTCTTGGCTGGGTGAAGTTACTTCTTGGAGCCTTTACTGGTTGCCAGAGCCATTTAGCTAACTAACATGGTAAGCTAAACTAACTGCTGGTTCCCGCCTCATGCTGAACAGAAAGAGAATGGTATCTATCTTTTCATCTAATTCTTAGCAAGAAAGTAAATAAGCTTTCCCAAAATTTCTTTAACCATTAGAGCTAGACCAATATATCAACAGATTGCAGATGTTTCTAATTTGGTATCTCATATGTAACAAGAAAATGACAGAGAAAGACAGATGCTGGCAGGTTTATCTTCCAACACTAAAATTACCTGCTCATTACAAATCTTGGTCACAACTTAAAAAAAAAAAAACTGACATACCATCATCGGACTTTTGAAACAATATCAACAAATCTGGCTCAAAAACTGTGTTTCTGTTGGACTGTTAACCATAAGTTATTCACCCCCTCAGGGATTTTTCCGGCGCAGCCAGCTGCCCACTGTGTCATACTCCTGCTCCAGGCAGAGTAACTGTCAGATTGACCGGGCCAGCCGCAACCGCTGCCAACACTGCCGTCTGCAGAAGTGCTTGGCACAGGGCATGAGCAGAGATGGTGAGGCACAAAAACACCCACATTGATACACAGACAGCCCCATGCTATTCTTGATTCTCAGCAATTTCTTTTTTTTTTTTTATCCTCCTCAGCTGTGAAGTTTGGACGGATGTCCAAACGTCAGCGTGATTCTCTGATCGCTGAAGTGGAGAGGCACCGACAGCAGCAGCAGCAACAGCAGCAGGTTCAGGGAGACGCCCAGTCTGTGTTGTCCTACTCCACCAAAGCCCGTCAAGACCGCTCCCCCCAGCTCCTTCAGCCCATGGCCTCGGCCTACTCCTTCACTGGAGAGGCTGAGCTGCTGTCCTACACCACTGATGTTCATCCTTACCTTGTGTGCTCCCCGAACGAGTCACAGGTGTCGGGAATGATCTACCGAAGCTCCGGTGTCTCTCCCACAATGCGGTCCCAGGGGAAAGGGGACAACAGCGGGCACCCTGACATTAGAGGTGAGGCACTCCTGTGTGAACAAACTTCACTTTGTCCATTGCCTTAATCCTCCTCTCTCTGTTCCTAATTTGTTTCTATTCTTTATGTCAGGATTTGACTCCAGACAGCCATCGCATGATCTGATGGCAATTCACCCCTACCCTCTGGAGGACCCTTACAGCATCTATCCTCACTCTCTGCGAAATATAGGTGGGCAAACAGCACAGTGGGCTAACATGTACTTAAGTGTGTCGTGTTCCTAATATTAATGAGAGCTTCTACTTTTTTTAGATGAGCTGTGTGCCAGCATTGTGCGTTCCCACCGAGAGACCAACCAGTACAGAGTGGAGGAGCTGCAGGCTCTCAGATGGAAGCTGTTCAGCAGGGAGGAGCTCCAAGCCTACCAGAGCAAAGTATACCAACTATACTGTTTCCTCCTCTCTTTATGGGTTCTCACACATAGTCTTTCATTTGTGTGACCTTATTCAGACAGTCTCAAAACAAAACATGTCATTTCGGAGGCTACTTTTGTGTTTGATGAATCAAACAGAAAACTGAGAGAACTTGTTTCATCATTTTCCCTCCTCCTCTTTCTCTTTGATCACACAGAAAATTTATGTTCAATTTAAAGTAAATGATGTTATAGCACATTATATTGTAATATATGCCATATATCTTATAATATTTGAATTGAGAAAAAATGATATGTTTAATTAGTAGAAAGAGCAGTACACTGAATGGTTGGGAGTGAGGGGGGAATTTGTGTAGGCATGTAGGATAAGGGATAAAAAATTGAGCTCTTTTTAGTTGATGAAATGTTACGTTGTAAAAATTTCACAGAGAAATTAACCTTTAAATGATCCCACTACTATCCTTCCAATTTTACTCTCAGTCAGTGGATGAGATGTGGCAGCACTGTGCCATTCGACTGACTGATGCCGTGCAGTATGTGGTGGAGTTTGCAAAACACATCCCAGGTTTCCGTATGCTCAGCCAGAACGACCAAATTGCGCTACTCAAGACAGGTGAGGTTACCTGTCACTCACAAAAACAAATCATCAGCTTTAACCCCGATCTAAGATGATTTGAATCTCTCACTCCCTCTTCTTCCTTTCTTCCCTGTGTCACACAGGCTCCATGGAGGTGGTTCTGGTCAGGATGAGTCGGTTCTTCAACACAGAGAATAACACCGTCTTCTTTGATGGGAAATTTGCTGGAGCTGAAATTTTCAAGTCTTTGGGTGAGGATTCCTCTACACATTGATCCTTCCTGAAGCACAAATGCAGATCTGAAACCATTGATGTAGTGAGTACACTATATAAATGCGGTCATTTATCAGTTCTCTGTGGTGTCTTTTCTTGCAGCATGTGGTGATTTGATCACGGCAGTCTTTGACTTCGCTCATGACATGTGTGGTCTAAAGCTCACTGAGCAGCAGATCGCTCTCTTCAGTGCTCTGGTGCTGATCAATGCAGGTAAGATCAGCTCACCTACCTCTCACTTTATCTGAATTTTATTCTTTATGTAAAAAGTTGGAAAACACTTTTATCTTGTGTTCTTTGGAACTTTTGGAAGCCCATCATTTTTTAAATATTGTTGAGTCCTAATTTACATATTTGATGTGCATTTATTCATTTATTTATTTATGCATTTATTCCCACGTAGCACCTACAGTTAACTGATGATGTTATTGGCTAAATCTGGTCATTACGTCATGGCCATTATTTAGCTCAAAAACTCTTTCCTTCATTTGTTTTAGTCCAGTAATATTACATTAGTATATGATTATTAACTAAAATAAGTTGTCTTTTCAACATTGTTTCAGTCACTTAGTTGATGGTTTCAATCATTCAACGTGATCAGCCTTGGTGGCGCCTGTAGTGGCTCTTAATAGGCATAGTAAGATTTACAAATTGCACAGTGGACAGTGACTAGTGTGTGGCCTTGTTAAAAATCCTCATTTGCTTTTGTTTCTATCTTTCTGTGCAGACCGTCCATGTCTGGAGGATAGAGGCAGGGTTCAGCGGGTGCAAAGAAGCGTGGAGTTAGGACTCACACACATTCTACACCGAGACAACCAAGACAATCTAATGCATAAGGTACATATCTCAGTATATACCACATGTTTTCTGATAAAAAGCCAAGAATATTCATCCTTTCATCTACAGGAATGTGCTTACCTTCCCATAGCAGAACGTGAACATCTAAACGTGTCTGTGTCCTCCCTGCAGCTGTACCAGAGGATGGCGGTGTTGCGTTCACTGTGCAGTCTTCACATGGAGAAGCTACGCTGGTTCAGTCAGCGTTACCCTCTCACCGCTCACTCTCTGTTCCCTCCACTCTACAAGGAGCTGTTCGCCTCTGAGGCAGAGCTTCTGCCGGGGACCACTCACTGAAGATTCACTAGAATATGCAAAGACACACACACACACACACACATAGACAAAAATTGTTTTATCACTTTCTGACAGAATCTATTTTTCTAATAATGAAAATGACTGAGAAAAGCACAGTAATTGTAGTGTGTTAAGTATTACATGACTTCCAGCAGAGCTTTGTGTTGGTAGCCTATGTTAAACATAAATTTCAATATTTTGATAGCGTAAAACTATTTTGATTATTCCGAGGAAATGGGAGTTTTGTTGTTCTTTGATGCTGCATTGTCAGTCGGGTACAGGATTAATTTTCTCTCAGGATGTGATTCTGTCCAGCTACAGCTACTGTGTGTCACAGTGCTGCCAGACAGAGAGATTCAAAGAGGCAGGACAGTGGCAGCGTTTTCAGGATGAAGCACTTGGTTTATTCCTTTGCGGATCTCATCAGTTGTTGTCAGCTTGGAGTCACTGCAGGCTCCAATTCAAGTTTATTTGTTTGCACATTACAAAATAGAAAAATAAAATATAAAATGTCAGGTATACACACAAAGAAGGAATAATACAGTAACAAGAAATGTGCTGGCTCAGCCAAATAAGCCAGGAAACATATTTTAGTTTTGCAATACAGTTAGGGATGTAGCCCCAGTTTCACAACATAACCAGCTTTACACAATCCTGTCCATTGTTTGATCATGCGCCCGGTGTGTCATAAAAGTTTATATTCATGCCTAAATCTGGATTAATTACTTCACTGCTTCTTTACTCATCGTACACAATCCTGTTACAGCTTGTCAGTAATCGCCCTACATTAGTTTTACGCAAAACAGATCCACCTGCTCATACTCAGTGTTTAAGCCTCAGAAGTTTCAGCTGCAGCATTGCTTTAATGCATATGTGGGAGGCTTGTGGCACAGACGCAGAAAGGTGCCAGTATACACACGGAAAGCTCAGAAAGTTCCAAAATCATAACTGTGATTCTCAAGTCTACTTTCAGGAGACTTGAGAATAGGCTGTAGCCACATCAAGCCACACAGATTGACTGGCATCATTTCAGCATCATGGCTGGATTATACTATTTCAGTAATGTTTGTTATTTGAAGGTTAATATGTGTCAAAAATAAATATTCCCTACAAAACGTGAGAAATCAGAAGAGATCAGAGTCGGTTATATCTGAATGTGTCAATGACATACTCAGTGCTAAAAGACACCCAAAAATCAAGTGACAGTTTGCCTCTTTGCATCTTTATGTCTCTAGAGAAGTGTTTCTCCTCAGGTTGGTGTTGTCACAGTTTGACTCATAAGTCCCACAAAGCAGCAGTACCTTTTATCCTTTGTGTTTGAATAAATCCTTACAGGCTTTTATATCTTTCAAGCTTTGAAAAGATGTTGCATTAAATGTAGAAAAAATATTCAATTAAAAATGTGAAGATACTGTTGAAGTCTCTTCCTCTGTGTGCAAACTTTTCCCTTTTTTTCAGATGAACTTGCATATGCTTTGTTTTCTCTACATATCTTTGGATAAAGAAAGAGTAAAGAGGCAGTGATGAGAGTTTTCAGCATTAAGTACTGTATGTCCGGATGTAGTTCTGTCTGTTCCCGGAGCAGCTGAGATTATAATGAAGATAAATCCATGTAAATCTTCTAATAAACTGCTGAGGCTGTGACACCAAGCGGATGTTGTAACTTTATTTGTCTCTTTGTGAATATGCAGTAATATAAACAGTCGTGTAAAACTGAGACATGCAAGGAACAAGATTCAGTTGTTTTTCTGATGATTTGATTAGAAAAAAATGCTTCTCAGTGTAACAAAAACCACAGTTTATTCATAGTGGACTGAAGTGATAAGCATGACTTATCATTCTCAGCAGTGCCGTAGACAACCCAGAAGTTTTCTGAAGAGGCCAAAACTCCACCAACACAGAAGAACTTTATTAGACTGGTGCGTTTCGGCTTGTGACCTTCCTCAGTCTCATCCTGTACAGCCAGTATCAGCACCATATTGTAAAGCTGCAACTGCAGAATTTAACACAAATGAAATATTAGTCATTGTGGATGACAGTAGAGCACACTCATTAGCCTGTGTTGCCATCAGGTTGTCATAGACAAAAACTGTTGCTAACCAAGTTAAGAGGAACAAAATTAAAAGACTATGAGTCAGTTGGATGTGGTAAATGTGACTTTCTCATGCAAAAAGCCACAGAAATTTTATGTTTATGTTTCATGCTGCAAAGCTGTCTGTCTTTGAAAAAAAATTATATTTCTTTTGTGATTTTCTGGCTAAAACAGAACTTTCTAAACAACTTTCATATACATTGAGTTTTTACTTTCATATTTCAGTTGGGTTTGGAAAGACATGAGATAAACAATTCTTCTAGTAATGTTCTTTCTCCTCTGTTGAACAAAGAACAACCAATGGAAAACTTTCCATTTATCTAACTGCCATTTCCGCACTGGTGGCAACTATTGTACCCACCTTAATTTATTCTCTCTTTTAAGTCTCCTCCTTTTTGTTTCTTATCTTCTTTCTCATGCACGACAGTACTTTTGCTGCTCAAAATGTCTAAAATCCACTTAATTAAATGTGTCTGTACAAAACAAATAAATACTCCTGAAACAGCTTTTAACAGCCTTAAAATAAGTGATGCATTCAATTGCCTCAATACTTTCATGACAAATTGCAGATCCTTTTCCTGTATGAGTATGACAGGGAGTAATTTCAGCCCTGCTTAGGTAATTATTTGCTTGTCTTTGCTTTCTGACCTCTAAGGGGAATTTCTACCCGGGACAAACACTTTGTAGAGTTTCCGGACTGCCATCTCTCATCACTTCCATCACAACCGTCGGCAACAACTGAAAACTTTCATCCTGATATCTTCTGATTATGATGGGAAAGAACTGTGGGCAGAACAGCGAAAGCAGGATAATCCTTTTCACTTTAAACTGTGTCCTAAAGAGAACAAACTTTAAGCTGCAGGCTAGAGCTGTGCAGGGATCACTCCTCTGGTCTGATTTGGCTTTTTCTTTTTTTTTCTTTTTTTTCTTTTTTTTTTATGAGAACATGGTGGGAGGGGTTGTGTATGGGTCACAGTCAGTTTCTCAGACTGAAATCTGATGTTAATCTCATGTGAACAAACAATAAATCATAAACATGTTGGGAATGGACAATGGACAAAATTAATATTGAGGTAAAAATCACAGCATGAAACAAATTGGGCAAGACGTGTTTAAGAAAATTTGCAATTTATTTGCATTGTGGGAAATGTAGGACCCTGTCAAGTAAATATCTGATTCATGTTAAAGGGAAGACTTCTGATTTGGTTTGATGCTGATGAAAAAAATGTACACAAAGTTCCCTACAACCATGATTAATAGGCGAAATAAAATGTCATACATTTTATCAAAGGGAAATTGCTCTGTTGATATTGGGATTAGATTGCTTTGCTGTTTTCAGATTTAAAACTAGGCATAGATAAATAATAAATAAATAAATAAATAGGCTGAGTAAAAACAAAATGCTCAAAAATAAATGCAATATACTGAATACTTACTGTTGGTAGAAGACAACTTTATAAAAAACATTTTGCTATATATAATATACTATATAATAATTAACTTTTAATTACAATGTGACAAATTGCTTAAGTAGCCTGTAAGTGGTCCAATCATAATTTTGCAGCAAAGAACAGCTGATTGGCTCAGCCCAACCAACAGGTGATAATTAGCAGCTCGGGTTAACGGTGGGAAAGTGTGTGACGAGTAAGTCAGGCCTGATTAAAAAAACAAACAAAAAAAACCCACAAATAATAATCATGTTTATACATGCGTTCAGGCTCGTCGACCTTTTACAGAAGAAGAGCTCATAATTTCCGCTTGAAGAGACCGGGATTTAAACGGTTCACATATGAGTCATGTTAAAAAAACTTCCTTCCCTCCCTCTTTTCTCTCTCTCCGCCTCATCCTTCCTGAAGCCCCACAACAACCATAAATGACTCTGCTCTTGTTGTGGGATCTCACTCTCACAGACGGACAGCACTTCAACCTCTGTTGGACCAATTGACGGGCCCGTCCGTGCGCTGCCCCGCTGAGCGTGTTTTCCTGGGCGGCCTCCGCTCTGCTCTGTGTGCAGGGAGATACAGACAGACAGTCAGCAGCACGAACACTGCAGGACAGATACGAACAAAGTTTGCAATGGGTTCGTCTTGGGCTTTAGTCAGCTCCACCATGTTGGTCTTGGTTTTACTGAGCTCAGCATCCACGGGTTAGTGCTGTTCTTTTTCTCCTTTTGTTGCTCATATCATGCTTGAATTTGTTGTGTTTGCTTCTGGCACATCAGGCCGGGCTCCATTTTTGTTTGTCTGAACAGCTGTAAGTGCGTTTAACTGTGTAACTAATGTAAACACACCATTAGTCCTGTAGCAAATAGACTTATAGATACGTGTCTGTTCAGATGTCTGCAGTGCTGGAAAATAACTACGTAGGCTACAATTACTACGTACTTGTACTTTACTTGAATACTAGCACTTCTGCTTCATTACACTTAAGAGCTAAATTTTTATTGCAACATCTACTTCATATATAGGCTACAACTACTTTGCAGATAAAGATTTTGAGGTAACAAAATATTGCATTTTTATAGATCACACTAAAATATATGCAAAATAATAGAAAAATAGCTGAAACTTAAAGAGCTGCAAGATTAAAATCAGATATTATGTGTAATATTTGATAATGAAACACTGACAGGAGCCTGGAGTATTTTGATTATAACTTATGTAAACAATCTGAATTCTTCTTCCATCACTGGTTGTTGCTCATTTTATTGTGTAGTGTGTTTACATAATTCTGTCAGGCTTTCTGTGTCTCTCTTTGTGTGTACAATTTTCCAGATGAGCACATCTTTGAGCAGTGTGAGGTTACTTTTGACCTTAACAAAAAAGGTGTGTGTATTCACATACTAGTGCAGTATCTCTGCAAAGAGCAGTTAGAATCTCAGTTGTTCAGACTGGCATTTGCACAGCTCTCACTACTTCAAAAGTAGAGAGGATAAAGTTCAATTTACTTGTCCCAAGGAGAAAAACTAAACCTTTGAAAACAGTTGTATAATGTCTTCTGTGGTTTTAAAGGGATCATTAGAGTCCCCCTTGAAGTTTGAGGTTCGGTAAAGATTTTTTCAGGGTTATGCACAGAGTGCTTGGGCTTAACCTAAGTCATGACTATACTTAATGTAGGTCAGGTTCAAGTGCAGAAATACAATATAAATATAAAGATGAGTGACAAATTAAAGGAAAAACCAACATAAAGTGTTGGACCACCATGTGCTGTCAGACTCTGTCATTGTTTCTACAAGACTCTGAACTCTACTGGAGGAATGAAAACCATTACTCTAAAAGATATTCTCCCTTTTGGTGTTTTGATGATGGTGGTAGAGAGCACTGTCTAACACATTGGTCCAAATTCTCCCATAGGTGTTCAATTGGGTTGAGATCTGGTGACTGTGAAGGCCATAGCATATGTTTCACGTTATTTACTTACTCAAACTGTTCAGTGACCCCTCGTGCCCTATGGATGGGGGCGTTGTCATCCTGTTTTTCCACTCTTTTTTTACAGTTTCAGATTTTTCCTTGGATTTTTCACCAGCCTGTTTCTGTCAGTCTGTTGCCTTAGTAGTCAATATGCAGACAGTAGCGTATTACCTCTGTAAAGAACTGTTTTAAAAATCAATGTGTCTTTCAGAGATGGAAGGACAAGATTCATTCATGTATCAGAGAGAGGTGGACTGGACAGAGCTCTTCGATCCCAAGGGTACTGTTTGTCTTCGTGTCGTCTGTTTTGACCTTGTTTTGATGCAAAGCAACATATCTGCATGTTTCCTTGAAATGTTTGTAATGTCTCCTCTGGCTTGTCAGCCTCGCTTCCTTGTAATACAACCATTGGTGTCCTTTCTTTATTTTTATAGAGGTCCCCATAGAGCAGGTGATAGTGTCTCCACCAGAACAGTTTGATATCCAGAGTGAGAGAGGTAAGCTTCTATCTATATATCTATCTATATATCTATCTATCTATCTATCTATCATTTTCTCTTACTTAATCTATCCCTTTCCTGTCTTACTCTACCAAACCATGTCCAATAAAGCCTCAATTATATAAAGAAAACACTTCAAAAATGCTGTTAAATTATACTGCCTTTATTGCATCAGGGGGCTCCAGACCAGGCGTCTTGACACCAAGGGGTGCATGTTTTTATTTTCCTCGTTCTTTTGAGTTTTCATTTACTTTGTGCCAGTAATACTGTAAAAGTATCAATTAACAGTATGATTCCTGTCCTTTTCTCTCAGATCCCCCAAGGTTTGGGCCCCGTTCTTTTGGTGGTCCTCTAATGCTGAACTACCCCGTTCAATTTCCTCCTGGCCGTCCGACCGCTGACAACCTCCAAGCCATCTGCCTCTATGGAGGCCGTCGTCCGAGTTACCCAAACTCTTACTTTCCTGCCTCTGGCTTTGGTCAGCAGAGGCGAAGGGCCAGCGCTCACAATAACGCAGAGTCCTGGTTTAGCAGATGCTGCGAAAGGAACCAGCCAAGTGAGATAGACGTGACGCTATGTTGCGCCACACAGGCGGTAAGCTTTCACAACAACTCCTTTAGCCGATTCAGCAATTTCGTGCTCTGTGTAAATGTAAAATGACAATGTGGTGTGTTTGATCTTCTTGCTCTTATTCTGTTTCTCTTAGTTTATTCCACTTTGTTGATATTATTTTTACTTTAAGCATTTTACAGTCGCATCTTCTCACTAGTTTCCTCATACTCAACAAGCAACGATGAAAAACACAATATATGATATAATGCAGTGTGGACATAAAACTGGATTCCACATCAATATGATATCGTATTAAAAACCAAGATACATTTCATGCAGTCCACTAAATCCCTCCTGTAGAAGAAGGCTGTTGATAGGTGTCATATTATTGCCAACTGTTGTAGCTTTGTAGTCTTATTAACTCTAATTCCTGAACCTGTATGTAAAAACGGCATGAGAAATTCTTCACATTGCAGAAATGATGGTGCTTACATTTTTTAAAGAGAGCTGAAGGCCTTCAGCGCTTCCAGCCGATAAGACTATTATATGCAGCCCTGGGAGACATAACAGACAGGCCTTGGCATGAGCACCAGGGAGGCTGTCTGAAAGCAAGCAACAAACCTCTCATTAAGTATTACCTTAATCTTAACACTTTCCTCTTGCTTGTTTTTTTTTTTTTTTTTTTGGTTGTTTGTTTTTCATTTTTGGTTAACTATGTCTCTGTACTCCAGGTAATTGCGGGTGGTCCATTCATTCACTCAGCCTACAGCCTCAGGCATGCAGACTTTATGTAAGCATTAAAGGATTAATTCATACGCCCTTAACGTCTATGTTTTGCGATGTCTATTACAGTGGGAGCTGTCGGTCAAAACCTTCTGTGAGGAGGACTCGTCAGTGAAGGATCGTCTGTATCACTGCTGCAGACTAACAGGCAGTGACATGCTGAACTGCTTCAACAGCGACGCTCCAAACCCAAACTACCAACCAACAGAGGAGATCCCGTTGCCCCTGCTCCCTTCTACTACCGAATTCATATTTGACCCCCACCTTTGCCAGAGGTATGCAAGGAGATAAATAAGATGAGCACTGATGTTGACAATCTTATTAAAGTTGCATTGCTAAGTTACTATAATATTTTAAATCAGTGAAATTAAAGAATAATAATGCTGTGGCAGCTTTAAATGTGCTGCCAGCCATGTCTTAAAGAATAAGGCTTGTGATAATCTATGATTTTTTATCTTTCAAAGAATCTCATAAAAAGACCAAAGCCAACAATGAATTGCTTCCACACTACTAACACATACACTGCTTGTGTAGCCAAAGCCTTATACAGCTTACAGTTTATTCCTCTGTGTCACTGATCTCCATTGTTGTCCAAAAACTATTGAAAACACATCAGTGAGCCACATCAACATCATCACATCATCAACACTTTATTTTGAGTTAATTCTGCATTCTGCATGGCATCGCTTGAAGACTCATCTCTTCCAAGAGCACTTCCTCTCCTAACACCTCTAACACCCCAACATGCCTGACTAGCACTTACTATGCACTTTCTTGGCACTTCTTTACTTGATCTTCTGCACTTATTGAATAGATGTAGTACTTAGTATTTACACCGAGGTTTAGTGTTGTCCCTCCCTTGTAAGTCACTTTGGATAAAGTGTCTGCCAAATGAGTAAATGTAAATATAATGTGCCTTTTCCTTTTAAATCATACTGTATATTTGTGAGCCATTTTTGCATTTATTTCAGTTGGGACTGGGACTGAATGTCAAAGAGACGGACTAAATGTTCAATCAGACCCAAAACACCTCTGTGTTACAAATACGTTAGAGGCTGTGTGGGTGGGGGCATGTTGCCTCAGCTAACGGTGAGAAAGTGGAAAACATCCCCAGAAGTCCAGTCTGAATAATACACCCATGAGCTTGAAGGGTATCAAATACCAAAACACTTAACAGCAGTTCATAATATTATATAAATCACCAGAGTGTTACCCAGCAAGGCGCAAAAGTTTACCTTGGCTCAGCTTTTTTTTGGCGGATGACCCTGCATTTTTTTTTTTTTTTTTTTTTTTTGCGAGAACCTACTGCATTGAAACCCCCACTATGTCAATGGAGTGTTTTTTTTTTCACAGAGGATTGGTCTGAAAGTGCCCTGAAGCATTGTTGGGGCTGGTCTTTTCATGGTATTTGATGACAATAGGGAAAAATTAGAGCATCACCAGTCTCATCCTTAAAGACAAACAAAAGGTCAATAAAAAAGGATTGAGGTACTAAATATTGCAGAGCACACTTCCTTTATTTTAAATTCATCATAGAGGCTGAGGGAGGTCATGTTTGGCACTGACCTTTCTGTATGCTTCATACTTTACAGGACAGTGATGACTCCATACAGTGTCCGGTCAAACAGGCGAAAGAAGGAGAAGAAACCATCTACTTCCCAGAAAATTGACATCAATTTTCCTCTTGGACGACCCACCGCAGACACCATTGAATCACTGTGTCGCAACCAGAACCAACGCCCCCTCTACAGTGTCAAGTGCCTGCCAGGTTTAGGCTATGAATTGCTGGCTCATCAGGCAAAGACCACTAATCGTATGGAGAAGGGATTCAAACAGTGCTGCAAAAAGAAGAAGGATGTGCTCAACTGTGCTAATCGGAAGGTAACACAATGAACTTGCAACATAAATGTATCTTTTTTTAGCTCTTTATATTTACGTTTATCTTTAATTGAGTTATTTTTATACCTGCTCACGTCCACTCTCATTTTTTATTTTAGTGGAGTGAAGAGCTGAACAGGTTTTGCTCGGTGAATGCTGGACAGGTGGATTTCCACTGTTGTTCGAGTGTTGGGGAAAATGATCGATACAACTGTTTCCAAAACATTTCTCCTGACCCTCACTATAATATGACTTCTGCCACCGAAGAGCTGTCGCTTAACAAAATCTGTGACACTCACAAGATCATCAAGAAGAGGTAAGGCACTATCCTCTACATTTGTCCTTGCATCTGATTTTCTGTCTCCTTCATTCTCTCCTTCCTACAGTTTCTGTTCTTCTGTTCCTGATGCTTTTTGTCATTTCATCTGTCACAAGGAATACATGAATATCAAGCTACCTGATGTGCTGAATTCTCCAACCTCTTTTTCTTTAGTATTCTGTGTTATCATTCTTGTCATGGGTCTAAACATACTGTATGTGCACTTAGTAACGATGTGATTGCCTTTCAGGTTCCCTGTTGGTTTTCCACTCAAAAGCTTTGTTGACCAATGCTGCCCCCTGTCTGAAACAGACAAGACTGTTTGTTCTGTGCAAAAGGTGAGTTCAAAAAGGAAAGTGAGTCAGCACAAAGTCTAGTACAACATATCAGATGTCAAAGTTTGGGGTGGGAAAGTTGAAGAGCTATTAACACAAAATTCAGATTTTCTGATGCTATTTCTCTCTCTTTGCCTTGGCTTGTTATATCCATGAAATCAGATTGACGAGATGTCCAGGACCCTGTGTTCATCAGGGAGGGCTATCCCTCCAACTGTCCGCCGCTGTTGCCGCCTGTCTTCACAAGAGACTCCACGTTGTATCTCCAAAATTCTCATGGACGCCGTCACCAAAGCGACCAATCTCTTACGTCAGAAGAAGAAGAAAAGGTGCCCCATCTCCTGAACCCTTATAACGTTTTACTGCTGACCCTACTGGCATTGGGCCATTCAGGGAAATGGCAAACTAGCAGCAGAGGCCGCTTCCAGTCACGCAACAGGAAAAATGATTGCAGCACAAATCCCACTTAGAGGTTTGTAAGACGAAAAGAATATACAAAGTGTGTACTGCATATTTTTGTTTGAGATCACATGAGAAGCATTGCTATCACAAGAATACATGTATGATTAAACAAATGTATTGTGAAATGCACAATTTATAAAACACTGTTTGTGTCACTGTACCACTATTTTTGTAGCTGCTTTATACACATTTGATAACGAATCACATGCATTTTCTTGATTCCTTTGGAGCTGCAAGATCAGCTCTCTTCTTTTTATATGGTTTTGTGGTTAAGATCATATCTACAACAGTTCTATTAAAAACAATTGTACCTTTTGTGTGGTTTACTGTATTCTTTTCATGCTGTTAGTTTAACAGTGTAGACCTTGTCTGTGTGGCTGTTACAGTGAGGTACAATTTTAAACTCAAGCCAATGTAAATGTGATAGTCACAAATAAGTAAACAATATGTGGAATGAAAGGGTATTTGAAATACATACATTTTTACAGAGCTCAGAATATTGCATGGATACATTTGTATGAAGACTTCAATATATGTATATTAAACCACAATTTTCTCTGTGTTCTGTTTTATTTAAATTTTTAATTGTGATTTGTACTGTTTGTTTCAATACTAATGTTTACTTAACAACATGATTTTCGTAGTAGATTTTTAGGCTTCCTTTTAACATTTGACCAGGGACACAAGATGAAAATTAGCTTTCTTTTGATCAAGGAACATTGTCCCTAAAAAAAAAAACTATCAAACAAAGTTATTTAATTTGATTCGATTTTTTTCTGCCATTAATCCTAATAAAGTTAAAATATCACCATGTAAGAAATATATTCAAAGCCACTGGACATAAGAAATGATGACCTATCTTCAGTTTTATATTTTCAAACTTCAAATAATTTATTTTAGTACCACAGTAAAACTGAAACTGAAACTGTTCCCCTTCAGTCCGGCGGGGGCGCTGTGGTGCTGCTGCGACATGAGCATCAGAATTCAACTATCGGCGCTGTCTGTGATGTGAACAGTCAAACCATAATGGCGACTGCTGGGACAGCAGACTCGGGATCAACAGCCCCGACAGGTATCTAGAGGCTAAATATTCCTCAGTTTTTGTCTTCTAACGAACAAGCAAACATATCTGTGTAACATTTCGTAGTGATGAAAATGGTGTAATACGTTGACTTTGTCTTTATCATGTCCTGAATAGCCTGTTAGCTAGCTAGCATCGAGGCTTTCAATCCAACAAATGAACCAAGCAGTGGCTAGCTTGTTTAGCTGCCTTGTTGATCAACCTTAGTAGTAGTAGTTGTTGTTATCAATTAGAGCTTTAGTTAAAGGTCCATCAGCACTGATATCGAGTTATCTGTTGAAGTTAATAATACGAAATATTACCCGGGTCCGCGTTGGCTAGATAGTGTGTTTTGTTATCAAGCCGGTTATATCGTTATCGGTGTTTTTTTCTGTGCTAACAAGTTAACTGGACGCAGGAGGTAAAAGCACGAGGTGTAGAAAATATCGCTCTATTGTTGAATAAATGAACGGGACGTGTTCTGTGGCTGATGTTTCTAACGGGTCTATCCACCCAGGAGAAGTTAACGGTAGCTACACCGTTATCCCCTCGCTTTCCTCGCCCATACACCCCTCCTCCTCCCCCTCCTCCTCAGTCTGTCTGTCTGTCTGTCTGTCTGTCCAGGTTTGCGGTAAAGTTAACTTGCAGTTTCCATTTGGTATCTTCAACACATACCCTCTTATCAGTTATTTTCCAAAGTTTCACAGTTGAGGTGATGTATTATCAAAAAAAATGTTGAGCTTATTGATCTCCTACATTATTTAAACCAATGACACAGGCCTTTCATGCTTATCTAGTTGATTACCAGACTTCTTTCACTCTGCTGTTCATGTTCAGTTGATGAAAGGTTCGTGTAGGATCTCTGATTTCAGATCTATGCATGGTGAATTGCTTATGAGCTGGACTCTCTCTGCTTTCAGAGGCCACACAGATACAGACGGGTGGTGGGCAGTTCAAGTGCTTTCATTGGTATTTTATTTTCTGAGGACAGGACAGAGGATGGAGATGTTTCATCTTGGTATCCATTTAGTTGTGCATCAGTTATTAGCTCCCCTGTGTGTAGAGGAGTTGCTCTTCCCTAGTAGCCACCCAGTCTGAATCAGTGAATAAAAATAGTGGCTTCAAAGCGCTCTTGTGGCCTCCAATTGGCTGACAGCCTGAGGCTGTACAAATACAAGATACAGCATTCTGTCAAACACACGCACACTCACACACACTTGAGTGACAGTAACATAATGTTGTTTCCCGTATTAGTCCTTATCGGCCTTGTTTCCTAATCGGGCCAAGAACCAGTATATTTATGGACTCTTCACGGGCAGAAAATGATTTTAAGAGACTCTGCATGTCCCATATTATTTCCTCATGCGAGCTGCAGGCTACATGTGAACAAGGCTGGCAGGGAGTTGTTTGGTATACAGGGGGGAACAGATGGTTTGCCTATTGTAGTAAGGCCTGTCACTAACAAGCTAAAGTCATTGTTAAGTAATTAGGTTAGTCTAATTCTAACCACGAATCTGCTGCACACTGTATGTTAGTGTCTGGTTCTACATTGAAAATTGTAATGTGATGAAACTAGGACTGCAACTAGAAATGATTTTCATTATTGGGGAATCTGCCAATTATTATAGAAGAAAATGGTAGGCAAGGCAAGGCATTGTCCAAAAACTACTTGTTTTATTTGACTTTCAGCCCAAAAGCCAAAGACACAGTTTAATATCATGTATGATAATAGACAAAAGCAGCAAATTTAATTCATCAAATTTCATCTTCAAATTTATGAAGCCAGAACCTGGGAAAATGACTGAAATTATTCCTCAGTTATCAAAATAGTTGCTGATTAATTTTCTTTTTTAATTGCTTAATCATTTAATAATTTCAGCACTAGATAAAACACATTTTCTCGTACCTACAAACAGTGATGCTTTAAATTTGTTCAGTGTTACTCGTTTACTAGGTTAAGCCATTTAGGCTGACCATGTCCTGCTCCACAGATATTAGGACTCAGTTCTGGAGGAGAGCATTGCAGCGAGGTACTCGCATGGGTGTGTGTGTGAGTTTTTTCTGTGTGTGAGCAGAAACTGCATGAGTAGTGATGATATAGTGTGTTGTTTTACATAATGAGAGGGAATGTGGGAAGAATGATGTTCACTGTTTCCTGGTTGATTGCCGTGTGTCCCTGTTAACTCAGAAGAGATGCATGGCATTTCAGTGATTCTCCCATATTATTAACACTCCCCTCTCTCTTGGGTTGAGATGTCCACTTACTGTGCTTCGCCTGGATTGAGTCTGCTGGGCATAGATTGTACACACATCGTTACTACAGGTGTATAATCTTTGTAACATCTTTTTGTGTGTATGTTGACCTGTGGCACTGCAGCATTGAAGTAGATGTTGCCATTGGTTACAGGCTAGAGGTGCTTGCAGAGTGGGCGAGATAGTAGGTTTAAACAGCAAGTTTATGTAAGGACAGAGGAAATCATGTGGAGTATTTCTTTTATTTCAGTTGTGTTCTTATCCTATGAAACTACTGTGTGCTGTTTGTGAGGAGCAAAGAACATGAGTCTGTGTCATATATTATATTTTACTTCTTATTTTTGGTTATCAAGACAGTAAATTTTACACACATCCAGAATTTGTGTCTGCCTACATTATACCACTCCTATGTTTATCAGCTGAGTTTACCAAATGTATTGATTTAATATATGATAAACTAAGTTAGTGTGAGACACAAACTAGGCTGTGACACAAAAAAAACTAGAAATTGTACTTTTTTTTTTTTTTTTTTTTTTGAAAGGAGGTAGTGTGTAGACTCATATCCTCGGGGACTGGATGAATCTGGAGCAGCCAGCTCAGGGGAGAAGTAGTTCCAGTTCACAGAGAGCTGGTGGTATCAGGGGCAGAGTTAGTAACTGTGGCCACATTTAGGTCTGGGCTCATCATTGGCTGTATAGTCATCAGCCAGTGCTGGAAATATCCTGGCTAATTAACCAGCAGTGGGTTTCTCAAATAGTCATTAACAGATTCTTCCATGTTAAAAGCTGCCAATTGAAAATGACAACAAGCATCAAGTTTGCACTGACTGCTTCGGTTGACATGTACATGGGTTTCATGAAGTCAAGTCTGAACAAGGGAAGTCTTTAGTATTTTCTTTTGTAGCTTCTTAAGAGTCATTGTCGCTCACATTGTAAAATCACAATTTAATTTGTTTTTCTTTCTTTAGGGACCAGCAGCATCCGAAAAATGGCCCCTTCAGAGGTAACGATGTCTGAAATTTCCTCACTGAATTGACAAAACATCTCTGCATTATGTATAGCCCCAAGTAATGTAAATGTTGATCCAGTCAACTCTGTGCAGGGAAGCACAACAGGTTTAAAGAGTTCAAGCCTGCATTCATGCAGCCATCATGTGTCACAACATAGCATTACAAGTGAAGCATTGTGGTGTTACAGAGATGCCTCGGCCTACAAATTATATTCTTCAGACCGAAGGGAGCATGGTTAAGATTCCAGAAAAAATCACATCAGCATCTCTCAAAAATGATTGCAATGTCATTTTTTATTTATTTTTTATTTTTTATTTTTTTTTGAGTATTGTTAAACCCCAGTTGATGGCATAAGGTTTTCATGAGAAGATGTTTACCCAATTTGGTTTAAAGCTTACTTACAGCTTGCTCTTTGTCTTGTGTTCACCGGCATTAACACACACACTGTCTGTCCCTCTCCTCAGATACCTGGCTCTTCAGGCACAACTCAGAGTATGAAGAAGACTATTGGACACCGGGGTGTTGAGACCACCACAGGAGAGACCACCTATAAAAAGGTTAGAGCAGCGTAGGGGTCGGTGACACTGGTTTGTTGACACCCACAGCACTGAGCAGCAGATATGAAAAGTGGAAAAAGACCAGTGTGTACACGCACATGTTTGGTGTTTATGTTCTAAAATTAGTTTGGGAATTCCTATCACCGGGCACCTAAAAATAGTGAGTGAAACAGCAGAAGTCACATGGGGTAAAATGGTGTTGGTTCCGATACTTACCCTCTCTATTCCCCTCTGACCTCTCCAGACCACGTCATCTGCCCTAAAAGGTGCAATCCAATTGGGCATCACTCACACGGTTGGCAGCTTAAGCCAAAAGGCGGAGAGGGATGTTCTCATGCAGGACTTTGTGGTGGTCGAAAGCATCTTCTTTCCAGGGTTGGTAGAATAAGTCGTAGTTGAATAAACATAGCAATTTTTTTTTTTATTTTTTTTTTAATTTTTGTTTCACATTTCATTTCACAGTTTAATGGCCTTTCTGTCTCTTGCTCTGTCTCTCATGTGTTTTCAGTGAAGGCAGTAACCTGACACCTGCTCATCACTACAGTGACTTTCGCTTTAAGACCTACGCTCCCATTGCCTTTCGTTACTTCAGGGAACTGTTTGGCATTCGACCAGATGACTATCTGGTCAGTTATTGCACTAAACACACACTGCCATATTTAGAAAAAGTGTTCTTGTTTTGGCTTTTGTCACTGTCCTCATATTTATATTGGAGACTGGTTTAGTTCAGTGTTCATCTGTAGTTGCTCCCTTTTGAGGATGAAAAGAGACACTCGTTTAATGGGCAAAGCATGAAAGTCCTTCTCATTCACATGCTCCTACCAATTGGAAATGGGCCCCATGTCTCTGTAATCAAGCTACTTCAGTAAAGTGACTGTGCAGTCAGAAGTCATGCATGTTTTTCTATGAAGTGGATAATATGCATGTATATATTATTTAATTAGGGTTTTTATTTTGAATACATTTTCTTAGCATCTCCCTTCTGTCCCCCTGGAAACCTCCTGACAACCACCTGGGTGTTTTCCACCCTCAGGTTACCACTATTATCAGGAACCACTGGTTTAATTAAATTAGAGTTCTGGATTTGCCAACATGTTTGCTCTGTTTTGACTGAATACTAATGCAGACTCCTCTTGCTCTTGAAGTATTCTCTGTGTAACGAGCCACTGATCGAGCTGTCTAATCCCGGAGCCAGCGGATCTCTCTTCTACGTCTCCAGTGATGACGAGTTTATCATCAAGACTGTTCAACACAAGGAGGCTGAGTTCCTCCAGAAACTCCTACCTGGATACTTCATGGTGAGCCTGGATAGAGTGTGTTCAGTATGAGTGATTATTATAACTATACTTATCATGAGAGTAGGAGGTTTAAATGAGTGGGAGCAGTAATTTCTTTCTAATTTTAAGTGTGTAAAATATCTAATCTTTATTTTCTATATTCCTCCTCCCTTCTAGAATATAAACCAAAACAAGCGCACTCTGCTGCCCAAGTTCTACGGACTGTATTGTGTTCAGGCAGGGGGTAAGAATATCCGTATTGTAGTGATGAACAATCTTCTGCCTCGGATCATCCCCATGCACCTCAAATACGACCTGAAGGGCTCCACCTATAAGAGACGAGCCTCCCCTAAGGAGAGAGAAAAGGCTGTTCCCACTTACAAAGACCTGGACTTTATCCAGGACTTGCCCGACGGCCTGCTGCTGGAAGCGGACAACTTCAATGCTCTGTGCAAGACTATACAGAGGGACTGCTTGGTGAGTCACAGAAACACTTGTTTTTCATTGACTGATTGAATGTTTCACGCACTCAAGCCTCTGGACTCACGTGGAAGTACAGGGCACACTTGTATGCATTGATATTATACAGACAGTGCACAAGCAGAATACATTATTGTTATATCATCACTAGATAGACATATTTTCTGCCAAATAGATACACAGGATCTAACATCAAGTCTTTCACTATCATCTTGTGGAACAAATGTGCAGAAATATGAAAACAGACACTATTTTTCAGCTGTCAAACTCGTTGTTTTTTTTACAGGGGCGTCTGTAATATTCTGTTTTTCCTCAGGCAGTTCAGTGTTGTTTGTTGCTTAAAGATGAGCTCCACCACTGCTGATCAGGAGTCTAGTGTTGAATAAAATGACTCATGCTCGCATGACACTGAAAACTAATACTTTGTTTACTTTGAGGGATGATTCCCTTTTGAAATGATGGGATTAGACTAGGGACATTTATCATTGTAGTTAGCACGAGATGTCAATATGTTCTGTGTAATTTTGGATCATTGGTCTTGGGAAAGCCACACAATTTAAAGGACAGAGGCTGCATGCGATTTATTGAGCAGAATATATCTCTTTCCATTAGAGGTCTTTGTTAGTGCTCTGTCATCACTCTTGCTTTTCTTTTCTTTCTTTGAATAGATGCATCTATTTTTAGTTCAGTTTTACTGTCCCCCTCAACCGATATAAGAAAATATTTTTAAGTAATGGCCCTTATAGTCAAAATACAAAGATTGCTCATAATTGAAGTTGCATCTAGCATCATACAAAATAATGCAAATAATATTTTGAGTGTAAAGGTTTGCCACGGTTTTTCTACAGCTGTACCTTCAAAGCAAAATCTGGCAAAAATATGTTGTCTGATTCTGTGTGTCTGCCTGTGAATCTCTGTGTGAATGTCAAGATATGTGGTAGTGCTTCTGCTGATGATCGTGTCAACTGATTTATTATATGTGTATGTTTAATGTAGCTCTTACAGAGTTTCAAGATCATGGATTACAGTCTGCTGATGGGCATCCACAACATGGACCAGGCTAGTCGAGAGCGGGAGCGTGCTGGAGGCAATTCGGGGGACAGTGGTGGATCAGAGGGAGCCGTGACTCCAGATCAGCGCCGGCCACAAGCCCAGAAAAGTCTGTACTGTACAGCCATGGAATCCATCCAAGGGGAGGCCCGAGGGAAGGGAGCTTTAGATTCAGAAGACCAGTGAGTCTTATTACCCACCTGACGACAAGCAAAGCTGAATTTGAACTGAAGTGTTTGTTTGTGGTGTAATCTGCGACTGGAACATGACAATTAAATGGTCTTTTGTCACCTCTGGCATTGTCCTTCCAGCATGGGTGGCATTCCAGGTCGTAATACTAAAGGAGAGAGGTTGCTGATCTACATCGGCATCATCGACATTCTCCAGTCCTACAGGTCGGTGTTTCAGAGCAGCCAAATCAGTTTCTAGCATGAACATTTGTTCATAATTCAGGAACCAGTTTCCCACCTACATTACCCATTTAGATAACTTGCAGTAAATAGTTTTCTTTTGTCTTCCTATTTAGGTTTATTAAGAAGTTGGAGCACTCCTGGAAGGCCTTGGTCCATGATGGGGTAAGAGCCTTCACACTAAATGTTTTGTGATAGAAAAAGGAAAAGTTACTGAGCAGAATGGCTCAGAATAGAGTGTATTAACTTGGATATGTTAGTGTTTGTCAGGTTCTAATGGCTCTGTTGCTATTTTACCACTTTAGGACACAGTTTCAGTTCACAGACCTGGCTTCTATGCAGAGCGTTTCCAGCAATTCATGTGCAGCACAGTGTTTAAGAAAATTCCACGTAAGTAAGCATATGCATTCCCACTGCTGTTAAGATCTTGATGCATTGACAGCTTAGAAAATACAGAATTGAAAAGTTCTGGTGCCTATATTGATCATTTCCACTTTAATGTGCCCTGTCTTCTTTAGTAAAACCATCACCATCTAAGAAGAGTCGTGGTGGCGGTCCGGGAGGGCTTCGAAGGGCCCCCACCCTGGGAGCTCCAACCCCGCTCTCCCACGCAACAGGACAGTCTGTCGACTCCAGACTGGTGTACCACAGCCACTTTAAAAGCACAGAGTCAGAGGCTGACAGTGGTAAGAGGCGGGGCATCACACGCAATGTTTATTTGTATCCACACCACAATTTCACTCATAGCTGTGCTCAAAGTGGAGATACTGGTGTTGAAATTTGCAGTAATGCTGTTCTCAGGTGTGCAGTCAGAAAGACCCGATCTTGTTCCGAGGACCCCTCCGCTAGTAGACAACCCTGCTGACTGTGAGGCCAACCTGTCCACCTCATCACTAGGCAGCACAGGAGTTGCCTCCACCTCTCCTCCCCTGCGGTAAAGACAATAACCTAAACACCTATTCTTCCATCTCACTTTCACATTGTTTTAATTTTCTTTTCTCTGACTTTTCTCTGCAGTTCTGTAGGAGTAGAAGTGCACAAATCAGCAAACATGGATCATGACCAGGGTGTTTCCCACAGGTACAGAAGACGGTGGCAGTCAATTTTGAATATATTTTTCTCAATTTTGTTAGTCATTGTGTCTCATTATTTGTCTTTTTCTCTGTTCCAGTTTTGGGGCAGAAGTGGCTGAAGACAATTTTGGCAACCTCTCTGGAAACGAAGATGTAGTTTCACTATCAGACATCGTCCCAGAGACCAACATCTGTTTTGTGAGTCTAAACGATGAAATTATACATCTCTGATTGAATATTATTTGTGGTTTTATTTTAGAAGTTGCCAGTAGTAGTTGTACATGTCCTGCACCTTTCATAATCCTTGAATTTCTTTTATCTTCACAGTAAAAAACAGATTTAGTGCCATCTATGGTTGAGGCGCTTCTGGACAACATGAGGTGGGTGGAAGTAAGGATGAGGAAAGTGAAAGTCTCCACCGCGGACCCCCTGTTGCACCTATGTTGTTTTCTCACCCATACACATAGTATATACAGGGATCGCTGGATGAAGCAACGAGGTGCAATGGAGGTGGTGACAGTGAGGAAACAATGATGGGAAGATCAAGAAGACAGTGTGCGGTAGGCCTTAGACCTTCCCAGCCACCAACAAAGTCACTGTGCACGCACATTTTGTCCACACCTTTTCCCAAAGCCTTGACGTCTTTCATGAACACCTGGAAAAAAAGGTGCACGACCCTGAATTGACAACTCTTTACTAACCGCGGCAGCATTAAATTGATCAAAAAAGGATTTTCCTTAATTTTCACAACTCGTCTGTCTGCTGCAACGTCATAATAACCAAAATAATTTGTTGTATATTATAAAAAGTCACCAGTGGATAGTGAAGGCAGTCAAATTCTCCATGAAGAGTCAGTCCTTGTGCCCACTTTTCACAGCATGAAGAGATGTGAGTGGGCACAGACAGCATTTCAGCAGGAACACACACACACACACACACTTAAGAGCACATGGAGGGCATGGCCTGCAATTGTAGGAGTGAATGCTTTCCTGTGTGCTCATGCACAGTCTAAGTGGGTTCACATTTCTGTGACTCACGCACTAGTGTTCCTGTTCCCGCACATCCATTTCCCCTCAGTACGCCTCATGAGCAGGGGGAACTCTGAGCTATCAGTGGTCATTGTTCAAAATCAACACTCGCTGCTGTCGACTCTGCAATCATGTATGCATTTCTTTTTACTGATTGTGGATGTGCAGTATTTGTTTGAAGTCAGATTTGGAAACGCTGAAGGAATGGGTTGAACCAGACATCTATGGTAATTTTGTTCCATGTTTGGTAATAAGTTATTCTGCTGGAAACCACAGTGGTGCTGCAAAGGTCCATCTAGATCTTGCCACTGCTGAATGTACATTACAATGTTCTTATATAGAATGTGTCTTATTAACATGGCAGACCACATTTTATATAACCCTGAAAATCTCCCCCTCTGATGTGACCATATGTGCTGAAATATAAATGAATTCAGAGAGAAGAGCTGTCGGCAGCATTGCTGGCCCAGTAGATGCTGTTAAGTGAAGTCATGGTATGAACTTAATAGAACAGTAACATTCAAGCTACTGTCTGTCATGTCTGTGCCTTTACATGTTTCTCCCCTAACGTGATGTATAACTGACATTTTTTACAGGTTAGTCTTGTAGTCACACAGAAACCTGCCTTATCACTACAGCTGAAGTTGTCAAACTGCCATTTGTATGTCTGGACCAACCAATCAGTTGTCAGGGTTTAAAAGAATTTCAGATTTTAATACAAACACTAATACAATCCTTTTTGTTTATATGCATGTCAAGTGATCAATCACCTTGGTTCATCAGCTCAGCTAAACCTTGTAACTGACATCAGACGAAACAGATATCTGTCTCTTAGTATTAATTTCTGCTGGTTACAGAAATGAAACCCACCCACATCCACTCTTGGACCAATATTACTAAACATAAAATTATTTTTTGTAAATTGTTTTTTTTTTGTTTTTTTTTGTTTTTTTGTATGTACTCTTACTAATTTTTTACTTGGCCGGTTCATAGAAATTAAGCCGTGTTTTCACAAAATGTTTTGTGTTTATCTTGTTGTTTAGGGCACTAAACAAGCCACCGATCATGCTTGGCTGAAAGGCCCCCCCCCATGAGATATTTCTGATATAGAAATTTGAACCACAACCAGGTTGAAGTGTCGCAGAACTCAAGATCTTAGACGTCATCTCATTTAATGGATTACTGTTAATGTTTGTTGAGCACATGTGGTCTGTGCAGCAGAGAGGGAGAAGGGGAAATGTGAGTTATGAATATAGAAAAGGAGGACAATTACTCATGTTCATCAATGCACAGTTGAGGATTCAGGACTGGGCCTTTTGTATTATAAGCCAATCGCAGCACCAAAGAAAAGAGAAGGGAGATCCTGTGAATGTTCAGGATCCAGTATAGTTGATATGAAAATGAAATGAGACACTCCTGGACACCTGCATGGACTGTTGTAAATGGTAATAACACTGGGTTGACCTGTGTTTTAAGGATCTATTATTAAACTGGATGTTTTTTGCTAAATAATTTCATGTCTGATAGGATGTATCTGACATCGTCCCTGTAAAGATTTATTTTTCTTTATCAAACAATTATTTTACTTTGGTCTGGCCTGAGACATTTCAAGAGGTAACTCCACATTCCTGTCAAAAGTTTGATTTACTGCAATTGTGGTAGCTCTTAGAACCCATTATTTACCACCTTTTTGTAGTTGGAAAAATGTACTTGAAATTGATTACTTTTGATATACTGAAATGTAAAATACTGATTATTTCAAACAGATCAGTTTAAAGTTGTATTTATTTGGTTGAGAGTCAAACAGCCACCAAAGAAAAACACTCCAAGAAAATCTGATTTGGGAAAAAAAAACAAAAAAAAAAGCAGATTTTATTTTGTGACAGCTTGATTTTGATGTTTTATGGTATAACTTCTGTTTTTTGTTTTTTTTGTTTGTTTGTTTTTTTAATGGGTGGTACAGTGATACAGACCAGTTGTGTCACAGCGATGTACTACACCCATGGCACAAGAGAAACATCATCCTTCGGTGCTTAAAAGGCGGTGCACTCAGCATAGACACTACAATACATTTGAAGTAATGCAATATGAACCACAATCTGTCACCTTTCAGCTCTAGGAAGTATATTTATTAATGATTGTTTGCTGTCGGCTGAAATGATAAAGTTGTATTATGTACCTTAGATGATTGTACGTATACTGTAAACTGACAGAAGGATGTCTGAAAACTTTATAGTGTGTATTGCCTATGAAGGGGGACTATTTGACAATTTCACTTTTTATATTTCATGTTTAGATTGTGATATGATAGCTATATTCTCTCCATGATGATTCTGGGTTGTTAAGCTCCCATGCTTTTTCTACATGAATGTTTCACACGGCTTACGAGCCAATGTTGCTGGTTGTCCTATATGCTTCAATTACTATATTTTTACTGTGTATAAAATGTGTATATGTACATAGGAGTCACGGAAATGCCTTCTCATGCAATATGTGCTGCCTGTCCCTCCTGCCATGTTTCAGTTATGTGGTGGTGATGTTCTCATGTCTGATTTTAAAGGATTAAACATATTTTCTAAATCTTGGTTTTGGTCCCTATGTACCTGTTACTAGATGTCTGTGAATTACAAAAGAAAAAAGTCTGACCATCTTTTAAGTATCTGAAGAGATTTTAATCATCTCGAGAGAACAGTATTCACACAATACAGTGGATGCTGTAACAAATGTTACCTATCATTCAGTTTTACACCCTGTTACATAACTTGGTGGTTCCTCATCCACAAGAACCTGTCCTGTTAGTTCATATTCAAGGGAACGCCAATCAAACACATTGCCCGGGGCTAAGTGTTTGTCATTCAAATAGTGTTTGAGCTGATTGGCAGAGAGGATGTAGTCCCACATGTGGACTCTAGAAATCATACAAATGAAAGACCAATCTGTGCTTAAACTTGCAACATAGCTGTCAGTCTGTTGGCCCAGGACGGTGATGGGTGTTCCGCTGGTGGGCTTGATGGTTGGCTTGCTGTCCATCCACAGCTGAGCCAACCCATTGTCAGAGCACCAGGTGGCACACATAGAGTGCCAGGTGTTTGGAGGAAATGACAGCAATAGAAAGTGTGTGTTCTTTTCTTTTTTGCAGTAATTTTATGATTATACAATCACTTCAGCTCACTTATTGCTTCATTCATCACAGCTTGGCAGCTTCTGTAGTTTTACCATCTCTTTTAAAAGAGAAGTAAATTCAATCATCAGTGTTTTTCAAAATAACAAATGACTAAGTTTGAAAAAGAATTAGAAAAACTCTTTGATTTTTTGAGGTATAGAGTATCCTTTACCTTGTAGCCTGGCTGTGTCAGCTTTGTGTTGATGACTGGGACACTCCAGGTTTGGTTTGTCTGACCTACTTTTACCTGTGAGACAAAAGTTGTTTGCCCTGCTTTCACTGTGGAGGAGTGTGGACTCTTTCCCGGTGAGACACTTTTTGAGTCTGTAGGCTTATATATATATATATATATATATATATATATGTATATATTTAAATAAATAAATAAATAAATGTATATATGTATATATATAAATATATATTTATCTATTTATTTATATATTCTAATGGCTAACTTGCATGATTCCATGATTCATTTTTGCACTAATGTCACATGCTAGACATCCTTCTATCACAGGGCACCTATAGACTGAAGCATATGAGGTGGTGCCCCTACAGAAGTATTCTATAAATCTCACTGAACAAACGTATTCTGTATTAAGATGTCTGCGCATTCACAACCAACAGCCCCAAGAGATGCCCCCTTTTTCAGTGTTGCCCTGGCCATTTGAGAGTCTGTGCACACCACTGATCCAAGACACAGAATGCAGTCTGATATACTAGCTGTGAACCTCACAGAGCAAGAAATGCTCTGAAGAAAGAAGGTTAATGTTGTTATAGTTGTTTACTTGAGTGTGAAATTAAGCCTCTCCTCTGGAGCGCAATGAATCCCACCATTATTAATAGATGTTAATTATATTAACATTGTATGAAATTCATAGTGTTTTTTTCCATATATTTTTCTCCCTTAAAAAACTGCATTACCCACAAACCATCACGATGACGTAGCAACCACAGACGTCAAGATGGTGCTTGAAAGTACTATGGTCTGGTAAGGATTTAGAAATACGTTTAAATTTAAAACTAAGAAGGCTAACTTTATTCAGAGTAAGTTTTTACTTGATGGACTAAGTTTACATCTTTTGGTGTCGTTTGTCTGGAACATTCATGCAGGTTTACTTGTTATATTTTGGATGCAAGATGCCCAAGCTATTCCCTGAGTCACCTAGCTAACGTTAGCCAAAAGGAGCTTCGAGTACACAGCTAACCAACAGCTTTTTAGTCAGGTTACGGCCATTTAACAAGTTATGTCTTCACTAACGCTTATCAATGTAGCGTTGTTTCATAGCGTTTGTGGATCTCAAATGTAAAATCCAAATTGAGCCTCAAATTGAATAATGCCGTTGTTTAACGCGTTAGCATTAGCTAGCTAGCAAAACCTACTGTCATTGTCAAAACATGTAACTGCTTTCCAGAGGGGTCTATTGTTGCCTTTAATTGAGCAGCCTAACAAACCAAGCTAACATGTTATTCAGTTGTATTGTTATAGTTATCACACTGACAGGAGCCGTCTTTAAATTGAGGATGCATTCAGGGAGAGTACACAACATGAAAGACCTGTTTGAATAAAAAATATTTCAATTTTTATAAGGTAGCAGTTTGCTGCAGGGCTATCATGGGTTTTATTTTGTTATTGTGTTCGTTAGGGCTGCTTCAATTATTTTAATCATTGTTTAAGTCACAGATTGTTGTTTTCATTGATCGATTGATGAAATGGCTATAAATGCACATCATAGTTTCCTAAAGCTCAAAGTGACGCCTTAATATTGATTGATTTGTCCACTATTCTCAACTGCGATGTACATGTACTGTAAGTGTATTGTCATGTGGATATTGGTATAACAACCAATATTTATACAATCTGTGTAGTTTACATTGTTTGAACCAGTAATTACAACACTACTACAGAACTACTTGCAGATGGGTTAAATGCAGAGGTTTAATTTCCTGTGTGTGTAAAACATACCTGGATAATAAAAAATTCTTCTTCCTAACATGACTGTTCATTTTTCTTAGTGTGGATAACAGTGAGTACATGCGAAATGGAGACTTTCTGCCAACCAGGCTGCAGGCTCAGCAGGATGCAGTTAATATTGTTTGTCACTCTAAGACCCGCAGCAACCCTGAAAACAATGTGGGCCTCATCACCATGGCAAAGTAAGAGGCAATGTGTTTTGAATTTATGTAGTAACTTTTAAAATATAGTAATTTAATAACAAAAGTGTTACGTCTCTGCAGCAACTGTGAGGTGCTGACCACACTGACTCCTGACACGGGGAGAATACTGTCCAAGCTGCATGCTGTGCAGCCTCGTGGAAACATCAGCTTCTGCACCGGCATCAGGGTGGCACATGTGAGTTTGTGATTTTCATTAGTGATAAAGTACAGTGCGCTCCTGCCTCTCCTACGGGACACCAATAGACGAGCTGAAAAAGAATGAATTTTTAGGAACATTTGAATAAGCATTTATCTAAAACTAGGGCAAACTTTAGTTGCTTGCTGTCTCTCATGACAGAGTATGAACACAGGGCAACTGGTTTGAGATTCAAAAAGGGGATTTGACATTATAGGCTTTTTCATAGCAGACACTTCACTTCTCATTGCAGGAAAAGCACAGTAACAAGTAACATTCAGTTGTCTCAGTTAGCCATTCCAGTGACCCTACTTACAGAACTGGAGCTCGCTCACCTAAATATAATGCAGCCTTCATTAATGTTATTTTCTTTCCTGTTCCTGCTATGACATGGAAAATGTCTGTGGTGAAAAAGATCTTACTCTTTTAATTGACACATAAATGCACTTTGTCAATTGATATGGACTTACTTTTTTTAAATATGCTATGTCTCTCTCTGTAGTTGGCATTGAAGCACAGACAGGGCAAAAACCACAAGATGCGCATTATTGCATTCGTTGGTAGCCCAGTGGAGGACAACGAAAAAGAAGTGAGTGTGTTTTGCCTGTTACTAGTTATCATGTATTACTGGGGAAGAGATTTTCAACAATATCAGACTATAAAGATCTTTTTTGATGTGATGGTAGACAGTAATTATGATAAATAGTTACAGAATGCATTTTGAACACTGCTGTATGTATACACCAATGCAATAAGTCTGCTCCCTGGGTTACATAAAGATGTGACAAACTCAGCAGAAAAGGTCAATATCTATTAAGAAGTTAAACACAATTTACGACTAGTATGTTTTTTTCTGCAAATTATACCATTACATTATCAGTGGAAATGTGCAGACAGCAGAGGCCTCCTCTCAAAAGAGGATTAAATTGACATAATAAAGGTAACATTGGTGAATAATGTGATTCCTTAGTAATGCTTCTTCATGAATCAGGCACTTATTCATCTGCATAGTGACAGTGTACTAATATATCTGTCAGGTCCCTAATATAAAATGTTGTGTCATGTGTTTGTGACAGCTGAAATATTTCTCTTTTCCTGTAGCTGGTCAAAATGGCAAAGCGACTGAAGAAAGAAAAAGTCAATGTGGATGTCATTAACTTTGGAGAAGAGGTATTTTTTTTAATCAAGCAGCCACTTGAATATCTGATGTGCCCTTGTCACCGCTCTATGTCGTCTTCTGGTCCACATGCCCACCCTCAGTCTTTGTCTCCTCTGCAGGAGATGAACACAGAGAAGCTGACAGCCTTCATCAACACACTGAATGGCAAAGAGGGAGCAGGCTCCCACCTGGTCACAGTACCTCCAGGCCCCAGTCTAGCTGATGCCCTGCTGTCTTCACCCATCCTGGCTGGAGAGGGAGGTGCAGTTTTGGGCCTGGGTGCCAGTGACTTTGAGTTTGGAGTAGATCCCAGTGCAGACCCAGAGCTGGCCTTGGTAAGAGAGTCGAGGATAAAATATAAGGGTTCATTGTAGTATGTATAGTTCACTGAAATGAAAAACTACCCTCAAAACCATTATTTATCTTTTGGAATTTCTTTTTATATTCATTGTAATATTTTTGTTACAGCATATTCTGTGGTGTCATGCTTTGTGCTTTATTGCCAGTATTTGTAGTTACGTCTGCCTGTCATTTGGATTTGATGTTTTTCCAGCCATTTTACTATACAGTTGAAATAAGATCAAATTTTTTTTCATGGATAACTTGGAGAGAACCCATGTTTGATCAGTTTCATAAATTTTTTTTTTTTTATTGTTTTCTTCCTTTCTCTCCCTCTTCTTGCAAGGCTCTGCGTGTGTCTATGGAGGAGCAGAGACAACGACAGGAAGATGAAGCTCGCAGAGCTGCTGTTGCATCTGCAGCTGAAGCTGGCATTTCCTCCCCTGCTGCAGATGGTGGGGAAAATGTCCACCAACTCGATTTGCCCATCTCCTTTCCGTATTGCAGACAGATGGATTGTAGCTTTCAGCACAAGTGTGTTCACACGACATATTTTTCTTTCTCTTTCAGAGTCTGAGGATGCCCTGTTGAAGATGTCTGTTCCACATACAGACTCCTCCACACCTGCTTTACCAGACTTCAGCCGCATGACAGAGGATGAACAGATTGCTTATGCTCTGCAGATGTCCATGCAGGGACCAGGAGCAGGTTAAACATAAATTAGACTTTTCTAAATTTCCCCCACCAGAGAATTAATAACCTATAATACAAGATGGGATACAGTAAACATCAGATCAACATTATTGTTGATCTGATATAGTGATGTTTTTAGATTTTTCTGCTAATTTATTAAAATCAAAAACTGAAAACTCTGTGCAAAAAGTGAAGGGGTCTGAATACCTTCTGATGCCACTGTATGTACCTTTTTATTAGGTATGATTGATTGTAGTAGTATGCATATGGTTCAGTTGTATTTGCACAATTTATTATGCCAGGTGAAGGATTTGGAGCCTGGAAAACATTCCCACATACCCTATGTTTTAGTCTTCGATCCATGTTTACTTAGTATCCTATATCTAAGTAATGCAACATGAGAGTTCAATTGTGGTATAACTCTTGTCACTACCTACTTTTGCAATGCTATAAGTTTTTGGGAATAGAGATTCAGACATTAGATGTAGTCAAAAGGCTGTGCTTTAATCACCTAGTGTTTTTAACTGTTGAATGTGTGTGATTTTTGCAGCACCACTCTATCCAGGAACATATAGACCAGGTTACAAATTAGCACACTTGTCTGCCAACCCCATTTTTTCTGCTCAATCAACATTTCTGTTTGATTTTTCCTGCAGAGTTTGGTGCTGAGGACATGGACACTGGAGCTGACATGGACTCCAGTGAGGCAAAGGTAAACACAAGTCTTTACTGGTAGTCATTTGTCATTTTGATAGGACTGAGAAGTGCTTTGTAAAGATGAGCTACAACATATCCGTGTCTAGGATGAAGAGGACTACGATGTAATGCAGGATCCAGAGTTCCTTCAGAGCGTCCTAGAAAACCTTCCTGGAGTCGACCCCAACAATGAGGCCATCCGTAACGCCATGGGCTCTCTGTCTTCCCAGACAGGCTCTAAACCTGACGCCAAGAAGGATGAGGAGAAAAAGAAATAAACATTCAAAGAGGAGCTGAATATATGATAAATAAAAAAGACCTGAGAATTGCACTGCATGTGTTATTCAGAGTTACTGTATTACTCTCCTCAATACAGGAAATGTTTTGTTCACCTTTGTTTATGTAGCTGTGTAAACTGTAAACAACTTTTGCCTTTTTTTCAACTTTAGGTTAAAGGACTATTCTGATTTCAGTTATTTTGTGTCAAGCACATATGCTTTCTTTTGAACCTTTTGTAATATAACTACTCATCAACATGGGCAGAATACAACCCTTAATAAATTTACAGAATACAAGGTGGTACTAAGTCTGAGTCTTGAAATTTATTTAGTTGTGATAGCTGCAGTAGTTCATCTCTACCTTCCCTCTCGTCTTATAATAATTATTAATGTTGCGTTTAAACTTACATACTATATAACTAGTACTACACAGTTAATGTCATATTCATGACCCAGGTAAAAAGCCTTTTTTATGATCTCTTTCAATGTTCTTTGTTAAACAACACTAATATAAGATATACAATGAATATAAATACATTTGGAAAGATGCATATGGACAAAACTTTACACTTAAATAACAGTCGTTTTCATAGCTTTCTTATTATGAGGATAGGGGACAGTATCAGTGTTTACAGTAATGTAACGTTTAAATGCAGGCAACAGTAAATTTGTTTTTATGTAGTACTTCTCTTGCAGAATATTCAGATTGACAAAAATATTTTTATGATGTAATATACAAAACCAAAAACGTATATTATGAGAACAGAGTTTGGGCAAGAAATTATTTTAAAAATTGCATAAATCTTTCCAGATTGATTTTTTTTTTGTATTTTTCAGGGATACAGTTTCGAGGATAACATTTTTAATTTAATTCATTTAGTTTTGTAAACAACACTAAACTGGAAATGTGAACATCTGGGAGGCTCTTGGGAAGTCGCTGTCGCATGATTAGGTGACGGAAAACTTATGCGTCCGAGAGGCAAGTCAGGAACCAACTGTAAACTAGCAGGTAACTAAAATGAAATACAAGCGTGAACTTATGTTCACCTTGCGCACACATAACATGTATTACACATAATGTATTAGGGCCACATAAGCTGAGTGTTTGACCGAGCTAAATATAGTTTTTAACTTCTTGAGTAAAGTTGGCCCGTTGGCGTTAGCGAGACCAGCTAGCAGGTGAAAGCTAAACTGTAGCTAGCTGCTAGCAGAAGCTCCCACTTGTTGCAGCATGACAGTCGAGCCTGACGTGTTACACGGCTACTCTGTCCAACTGTTTTTACTCCCTCAAACATGTTTGTTTTTATCAAGAAAGTTTGGAGCAGAGTAACATCACCACGTACTTTTTTTGCCTTGACCTAACATATCGGAGCCTCCTGTAAGAAGAGCTGTTCTCGTTTCAGACTTAAAGTTTAAACTTTCGTAGCTCAACGTGTAGTGGTAAAATGCATGTTGAATTATTGTGATTACATTCACCTTTTGCCTCGATAGGTTTCGAGCCTTGTGCTGGCAATGGGGGACATGAAGACCCCAGACTTTGATGATTTGCTGGCAGCTTTTGATATCCCTGACATTGATGCTAAAGAAGCCATCCAGTCAAGTCCAGAGGAGCAACGGGATGAGGTGGGGACTGTTGGAGATGGGATAGGGAGTGGGTCTCCGTCATGTTTTCCCTGCTCTCCTGCCTCACACAGTGACCGACCTGTGGTCAGTGTTATTGTGAAGAACACAGTGCGGTCTGAGTCTGTGGAGGAGGAGGAGAAGTCTGCCAGGGATAAAACAGACAATCCTTCAAGTAGTGGCTTAGCTCCTCAGGTTCAGGTCAAGTTGGGTGACCTAACCTCACAGCTCAATCCCGAACTGCCTGCTGATGCTGCTGTGGAGCCCCAGATTGCTAATGGCTTTGAGGGATCTGTCCCCAGCGATCAGGGAATGTGCAACACAGAGCCATGGTCCCTGCATTCACCGTTGAGGTCGACACTGAATGATAAAGAGGCTGAAAGCGATAAAACAGCTGAGGTTGGATCAATCCAGCATACGACTGATGTCATGAACAGTTTGAAGCCTCTCCTTTTTCCCGAGTCTCCGACTACTGCTCATCCTAACTTCTCAACTACTCCTTCTCCGCACTCTGTCAGCCCTCACCTTTCTCCACACTCCCCTCAGAAAGAAGAAGCTTTTTTCCTTGGTAATTCATCATCCTCCTCTTTACCACAAAACGGGAGTATTAAAGCTGGAATTAAGCATGTTATGCACTCAGAAGATGAAGACTCAGAGCCAGATTTAGGAAGTCCACTGGTTATCCAAGAGAGCCCAGAATCTCTAATGTCCTCCCCTCCCAAATTTAAACTACGGTCTGAGCTGCTTCGGTCTCCTGAAACCACCTCTTGTGACATTTCTCATCCTCCTCATCTGTCCTTTTCTCTGGTATCTGCAAAACCTAAACCCCTTCTTGAGGATGAGGGGCAACCTACCACCCCCCATTCTCCCTCTGAAGCTCCTCAGCCGCAGAGCTCCGAGAGCTGCCTCCCCTCTGTCAGCACAGGCTCTGCATCAGTCCAAGAGGAGAAATATCCAGAGCATGTGATTGATGAGCGGGACTCACCTGAGAGCCCACCGCCCAGTGAGACAGGTTTTTTTGTCCCCAATGGAAGCAGCAGCCCCGATGTGGCCAAAACACCAGGTCTTGCAATGAACCACAAGGACTTTTGTCACAAAGAGGAACTCATGGAAAGCGAGCCTAGTAAAGAGGACAGGCCAAGTGATACAGAGGAGCTTAGTGAAAAGACGACTGGAGATGGGGATAACTTAAATGGGGAGACAAGTGGTGTTGGCACATCATCTGTGGTGCCGGCACATGTGTCTGCTAGTGCTGCAGAGACAGATTCATCTCCATTGCGTCCCCTCAAAGTTAAAATCAAAATGTCTAGAGGAAGCATCACAACTGTGACTGGGGTGGCACCTAAAAGAAATGCAAGAGCCACTTCCAGTGCCGTTGATAGTTCAAAACCTTCACTACAACGTCACAACACAAAATCCAAGAGGGAATTGCCACAGCAATCTCAGTTGCCTGCAGTATCGATGCTCCAGGATGCTTGTGCTGCAACACCAGAAGGTGCCAGTACAGTTAAACAGAAAACCGCAGTGAACACCAAACCTAAAGTTTCCCCCACAGCTGTCAGCATCACAAAAACCGCAGCCCTGCCCTCTGTCTCTTCCCCCAAAGTCAGCCCAGGTGGGATCAACCTGCGCAGCCTGGGCCAGAAGACTCTCAACAGTGGGACACTTCCCGCACCTTCACCTCTGCTGCCTCAAATTGGCAGCAGACCAGCATCCATAGTAAACAGCACTGGGGCAATCATATCCAAGACTCAGACCAACCTGGTAGAAGCTTTCAACAAAATCCTCAACAACAAGAACCTGCTGCCCAGTTACAAACCAGACCTGAGTGCACCTCTTCCTGTAGAGTGGGGCATTCCTCTGCCTGCACAGGTAAGCTGTCATTGTGTGTAGCAGTATATTGATAATCGATAATTGTTTCAGTAATTTTTAAAAAATGCCAAACATTCACAAATTCCAGCTGCTCAGATGTCATAGTTAACTGAATTTTTGGGGGGTTTCGGACTGTTGGTCAGACAAAACAAGCAATTTGAATATTTCACATTGGAAATTTTCACTATTTTTTTTTTATATTTTAAAGACAAAACGACAAACTGATTGTATTTTAATTGGTAATGAAAAAGGATCGTTAGTTGCAGCCCTAAATGTGTAAACTGCAACTAGGGACCTCTACCACGAACCCACCACAGATTATCAGGTTGATCTAGCTGTTTTGCTTTGCATAATAAGGTTAGCCTGATAATCATAAGCAGCTCAGTTGTATCTAAGATATAAATCAATGTGGTTTTTATTTGTGTAAATAGAAATTTGCAGGTAGAGGATCTATGCTGCCTAACTAATCTGATATCACATCATGAACAGGAAGTCATGGGTCAGATTTCTGACATTGTGACATGTAATGTTCCTGCTAGGCTGAATTCCTTCAACAATAGAACGTAATTGATAAGGTTTATTGGTCTTGCTAATCATCACTTCATGATAAGTTCACAACATTGTTTTACATTTCTCTAGTTTATATTAATTAATCAGTATCTAATGGCATGAATGTTTGCTCCCCTGCAGGGTTACCGCTGTTTGGAGTGTGGTGATGCTTTTGCACTGGAGCAGAGTTTGGCGCGACACTATGATAGACGCTCATTGAGGATTGAAGTGACGTGTAACCACTGTGCCAAACGCTTGGCCTTCTTCAACAAGTGTAGCCTGCTTTTGCACGCCAGGGAGCACAAGGAGAGGGGCCTGATCATGCAGTGTTCACACCTGGTCATGAAACCTGTACCTGTGGAGCAAATGGTCGGCCAGCAGGAACCCAAGGCAACTGGTTAGTGAGAATTCTTGTGTATGATTATATATATTATGTGTGCTCTTACCATCTCTCCGGTCATCCTCTTCAACTGTCTGCCATTATCCTCTTTAGGGTCGGTCACCCCAAACCCATCACCCCAGTCACATCAAGCAGTACCTAACAAGAAAGCAGAAGAAGTGCAGTACCTCAGTAATAAATGTCCTGAGTGTCTGGCTCAGTTTAGCAGCAAAGAAGAGGTGGCTGAACACTTTCAAGAAATCAAACCAGCACACCCAACAGTAAGTCTTGTGTGTCTGTTTGAGGAAAAAAAGAGCAAGAATTTTCCTTTGTTTTCTCATGATATTCAAAATGAGCTCTAACTTAATTCCTTCCTTTGGCCCCTACCTTTTATCTCTGTTGTCCCCCAGCCATGTACAGACTGTTCTCCTCCCATGCTCCTGCCCAACAGCTGCAGTGCAGCAGCTCATCAACGCATCCACCAAAGCCTTCCACCACATGTGTGCCCAGAATGTGGGGGCACAGCCAAGCAGCCACAATTTCAAACACATCTGGACAAGACCTGTTTGCACTTTGCCCGCCGCATAGGATACAGGTGCAACATCTCCCCACACTGCAATCAGACTACAGTATATAGTGCTGGCTTTGTCATACACATAATGTTTCTCTCCTTTATCTGTCTTTTAACATATCTCTTTCTGTAGATGTTCCAGTTGCCTGGTAGTGTTTGGAGGGCTGAATTCTGTGAAGTCTCATATTCAGCAGGCTCATTGTGATATGTTCCACAAATGCCCCAGCTGCCCCATGGCTTTCAAATCTGCCCCCAGCATACAGAACCATGTGGCTGCCCAACATCCAACAGTCACTATAGGACAAACAATGTACTGCATGCACTTAAAGACACACACAGATACAGATTTGAAGCTGCATCTTTTCATGTGAAAATAAAATTCTCTCCTATTCCTTTGCAGGCTGATCTATAAATGTGTCATGTGTGACACTGTTTTTACCCACAAGCCCCTGTTGAATGTCCACTTTGACACTCATTTAACCAATCAAAAGGTGCATGTCTTTAAATGCCCTGAGTGCACCAAGCTGTTTTCTCAGAGGAATTCCCTACTGGAGCATTTCAAGGTATATCTATGTTAATGTACTTGGTCTAAATACCTAATTAAGTGTTTAGACAAGAAAATGTCAGTCTTACAATTGATGCACTATTTTTTTTACCCTGTTCCCTCTGTTCTTCAGACCCACAAGACTTCCATGTTAAAACAAGAGTTGCCTTCACCTCCAGCTGTTTCCTCTCGTCCACGGCCTTCAGTGAAGTTGGAGAACTCAGATGGGGACGAGTGGATGGATAAAGACAAAGAAGAGAAAGTGAAGACAGAGAGGACGAAGACCCCCTCAGGGTGGAAGTGCGCGCCTTGCCACGTACGCTACACAGACCGCGAAGACTACATTACCCATATGGCTGAACAGCATAGCAAGGTAATTTGAATGAATTCATTTTGTTTTCAGATGCATCTGTAAATTGTTTCATGTATTCATAAACGTGTATGTGCTCGTGTTGTGTAGATTCTGAAGAAGTTTCCTTGTAACAAATGTGAGAGCTCCTTCACCACGACTTCCAGTCTGCGACGTCACATCAGAGACAAACACAAAGTCATGAACCGTAGCTTCCGCTGCCAGTGAGTATACCACATACTGCATGAAACCAAAACAGATTGCTCCTTTACCTCCTACATAATTCTACCACGGGTCAGTCAGACACACTTAAATCTGATATTCACATTGTGTAAATTTGTGTGTGCACTTATGTAGGTTTTGTGCTGAGGGTAAGAAAACGTTCAGCAGCAGAGCGATGTTGGAGAGGCATGTTCAGCTGAGACACAACATGGAAACTGTGAGCAAGGACACACTGATGGTAAGCCTCCCTTGTATTTATTTATTTTTAGAAAAGTCAGACTTGAAGAGCTTTTTTACTAAGATGTGACTAACAGCAATTATCTTCATTTCCTCTGGTATAACAGGGAGGCGGAGATGAGGCTGATTGTTCCTCAGAACAGGACAGTGGTTTGGGGGCTCGTCAGAGACGCAAAGGAACTGTGAAGATGGAGCACGATGATGAGTCCACAGATGGGATGAGTCCTGTGAAGAAGTTGCGGTCGTCTTCCTCTGTACCTGCTCCATACTTGCTTCCTGACTCTGGGTTTCGCTGTGCCCCCTGCGGCTTCACCACAGACGACCAGACATCATTCCTGGAGCACATCAGCCAGCATAGACGAGGAGGGACAGAGGGTGGTGGTCTGCAGTGTCTACAGTGCGGCGCCTGCTTCACGTCCACCTCCTCCCTATCTCGCCATCGCTTCATCACCCACAAAGTGAGAGATGCATTCACTGACAACCAGCAAGCCCTCAGCATGCACCCAGCACCGTCCCCTGGTAATAGAAGGAACCATGATGATAAGAGTTCTCTGGATTGTTCTGCACCAGCATCACCCTCCGTTCAACCCTCCATAGCTCAGGGGAAGGAAGAGGAGGGCACACTGGCCTGTAAGGTATGCGGTAAACATTTTGAAAAGGCAACAGATCTGAATACACACTTCAGAACTCACGGTATGGCTTTTATCAGCGCAAGAAACGCAGGAAAAACTACCTAAGATGGCAGACACAAGGAGAGGATCAATGTCGGTAAGTGATATAATTGCAAGTGCCTTTTTTAAGTGTTGGTTAGTACATCTATGCACTAATGTAACCAAAGATTGCTAGAACAGAGTTTTTATGTGAATAGATTGTAAAACAATCAGATGTGATTCTCACAAGGGGAGAGCGGCCTTAACCTTCTGACGTTCAGGATCTAATGCTGCATTTCTGTGTTCGGTAATAATACTAATGAGATCAGAGCTACTTCCTGGTCAGTGGACAGTAAGTCTGACTGGTTCACTGCTGTGACCACATTCACATGATTATGTGCCAGTAGAGAACTGTGAATGTTTTAACCAAATCCTACTGTGATTGTGACAGCTGTTTCAGTGAATGTTGATAGACAGCGATGGAATGTGTCTTGTTTTTTATTTTTTAAATACTTTCATCCTACTGAGGAGATTGTTGAATGCCAACCCTGGTGTTTTTCTGTAAAGTTATGTTTTTTATGTTGTTTTGTCTGTTTATTTTTTTGTTTGTTTTTTTACATATTTTTGGCTGGACCGCAACAGCAAGGTGTTTACAGCCTGCAATGTTGCCAACTTAGTGTACTTAGTGCAGGTGACAGAGAGTGGGTGAGAAGCAAACCGATATAAAAGGCTGAAAAGGACTAAAACTCGGCAGAATGTAAATAGTCTATGACACGGTCCAGCCGCATACTGGGTTTTGACATGATCTTGTTAGAGAATCATTGTGTTTGTTTAGAATATGTTAGCTCACCTACTATCAAGTGTGTATACTTTTAACTCATTGCCAGCCATGTTCTAGAGCATACAACAACAATATAAATTGCGTGCCAACTTTAAAGGCAGCCACCGGCTTCCATACATTTTAGTGTGTTTATGAGATATGTAAGATAGGTAATCAATTACCTCTATATACTAACACAAAGACGGTATTTTGTACTATAAAGCCTGTAACTTTTGAAGATACCAACTTAATGAGTCCCACTCAGACCTCTGAAACTTTTTATTAGCTTCAGCTGGACTTAAGAATATATTTTTGCACAGAACAAGGTCTGTAGATTTTTTCCCTATTAACTCTCATTGAAATCATGTTAAAAAGGGATCTCTTCACTGCCTGTACAGACAGGAGGAATAATTACAGTGACCAGTAACTCTTGCGATGCACATTAAATGTAAAGTATTTCTGTATTGTTTTTGAGACACTTGAAAAACTGTTGCTATTAAATATTTACTGTTATTTTCTCAATAAGTTAAAAGTCCCTGCACGTTGTTTATCCATATCATACTGAAATTAATTTGGACCAATAACTTTCTGGAAGACAAGAATTGAATGTAAAAGTTTTCACTATAATTTGGAAAATGGTCAGCAACAATCTCATGTGTACACACTTTGTAGTTATTGGTACAACTTTCAAAGCCATTGAAATTAACATTTAATACCTTTTTAAATGGAATGTACTGTATTTACATCAGATTAACTGATTTATTCCTTCTCTGTGAGCAGCAAGAGATGGAATCCTGTATTATGGCTTCTTGGTATGCAGCATATGTTTGTCTAAATCTTGCTTCATGAAATTACTGTAAACAAAAGATCAGTGTGTATGTGATTATGTCTGTTCCTTATGCTTTCCTAAAAACATGAGGAGATGTTGAACTTTGTATTTGATGAGGATTTCTTAAGTCTTCGGCACTGCTAAAAAAGAAAAAAATGACTTAAGCTGTGGTAAAGGAGCTGAATGTAATCAGATGTTCCAGCTTTGCTCAGCACAGATCAGGTTGCGTTATGGATGAACAGGTGTCAACAAAACCGTTGCAGGACACAAATGGCCTGAGAGGAGAAACAAGTGTTGTAGAGATACTGTATTAAGTTGTGGGTGCTTAAAAGATTTTGAGTGTTGTGTTTTGATTTAATATTTTTGTTAAGTGGCACCTTTTAGCTGTTTATGTCATGTCTTACAAGCTGCTGGTTCACTGAGATGTCTCATACCACAGAATCCATAGACTTAGCTAATATCCATGCATCAATGTCATTGAGTTTAAAAAAAGCAAAGAACTATTCCTTTAATGTGCTGTTGTCACCAGTGACCTGTGTGCTTTTGTGTTTACTTTCTCAGGAGATTATCCCATGCTTTAACACACATTGTCCTATTTAACTTTTCAGTTTTTGCATTGACAAGACAATTTTTAACCAAATGTTTAAAAAAAAAAAAAGATGAATTAAAAATGGACACGTCCTCCATTTAAGTTGTTTTGTTTCTAACTACCATTTCAACAGCAACTTAAGTATATTAATAATCTTTATTGATTTGAATCATTTGTCATCCTCCATTTTGTCACCACAATGTCAACTAGCACAGACCTCCCCCGAGGCCAATGTCAAACAACATACACCAAACTTTAGAGAAGAAACATTCAAAATCATAGTAAATCATCCAGATCTGTCCCCAAATTTTATTGATTCTTACCTGGTCCATTCCCCATGCCTCCACCAAATTTGGTGCAACACGGATCAGTACTTATTGTGTACTCCTGCAGACTCACAGACAAACCAACAAACGGACACAGGTGAAACCAAAACCTCTTTGGCAGAAGTAAATGTCCAAATTGTTATTTTTTAAGACATCCCATATAGACGACATCAGACTTACAAACATTAAATATTCCTCTTAATTCTATTAAAATATACTTTCTCATAAATATATATATATATATATATATGGAAGAATATTTAAAAATGACCCTGATAAATAGTAATAATAAAGAATCCTAACACATCTTACCAGCTCATTTGATTATGTTGTGTTTTGTACACTCCAAGGCTCACACATAAATGATCACAAACGAGATGAACTTGCAGAATGTCAGCAGTGCTCTATGATAAAATAACATCATTGTAATATATGATGAAAATAATAGAAACAAGGATGCATGTGCGTAGTTAGCTAAGGCTCCTGCAGGTTTTGCCCTTGGATATCGTGGCTCTGGTCTCACAGCAGCAGGAACCCCATGAGCAGAAACAGAAGGGGCTTCACGTATGCCGAGATCCCCTCGACACTCAGTGATGGAGCTCCTGGACGAGAGAGTAATGTCAAGATTTAATCTGAAGATTTCTTTTATGAGAACCTTCCTTAATCACTACTGTGGTAGGGTCTTGCATTAGCACAACCTTTTGCCCAAGTTAGAAGAGTTTTGTTTATTTTACATGGAAGATTAATGTATTTGTGTTTTTCTCTCTGCTCTTCACAAGTGGGTGGGAAAAGAAGTGATATCCACTTGTGCACCAGTCAGTATAATACTGAACAGTGAAAGATGCGATAAAGCTCTCTAGTGGGCTCATCTGTGGATAGAAAAATTATTAAAGCTGCTATAAGTATTTTTCTGTATAACTAGGTATCGCTTAATCAACTTTTCCAAATTCAACCACCTCCACTTCAAACCAATGAGGAGAGCACAGAGAAAAACACAAATAGTGATGACATCACTCAAAGAAAGCAGCTGATAATAATACCTAAGGTTATTTTACCTTTAATTTTAACTTGAAACTAAGTTTTCATGGACACTTGTAACATTCAAACTCTGAAGAGTTTGTGAATCTACATGAGTGTACATCTGTCTTCTTACCTGATTGGCTAGTTTTTGTTGGCTCATGAGACCTAGTCAGAGACCCAGTCAGAGCCCTATCGAGAGCGGCCCGCTGTGTGACTCTGAGCGCAGCTCGTTGTTTATTGGTTACCATGGCAGCGTTGTCAGGACCAAGAGCCTCGAGCTGAGCAACAGAGAGTGCCTGGAGGGAAAAACAGTAAATGGCACAGAGGTGAAAGTACTGGAAGAAGTATTCAGATCCTTTGCTTAAGAAATATGACAATGTATTACAAGTAAATGTCCTGCGTGCAAATTCTTATTTGAGTAAAAATAACAGTGTTATCAGCAAAATGTAATTATACTAACAAAAGTAAGTGTAGTCATTATGGTAAAAAGTTCCTGTAGATGCATATGTATACTATACAGTTAGATATGTTTATACTATAATTTTTATATATTGGCACTGATGCATAATTACTGAATGTGATCAGAACTTTTGTTATATTTTGTTAATACGGAACTGGTTACAACAGTTTAACTTGCTAAAAAGATCAGCTTATTTTCTATTGCATTAAGAATATTTCAACCTGATGTTCATTTAAATCCAAAATGTTCTCGAGATGAGTGTCTATATCTTGAAACATGCTATTTGTATAACATGTTTCATACACAAGGTCAATACTCCAGTACATTTCAAAGTGCAACATTTCCCTTTGAATTGTACTGGAGTTTTAGTACAAAATAACATAAATGGAAATGTTAAGTACAAGTACAATAGAGCTGTGCTTGATGTAAATGAACTTAGCCATTTTCCACCACTGGATTTGACTCTCTGCTGAAAGTCGGTGGAAGGAAAGAATAATGGCCAAGTTACTTACAGCGAAGTTGTTTGGTGGTATGAGTGGGATGCTGGTGTCGCTGAGAAATGAAAAGAGAGATGGGTCCATAGAAGCCAACTCATTTGCATCCAACCCAGCTGAAGGAAACAGAAACAGGTCAGTAAAACTGCAGCACGTTTGGTGAAATATTACAGTGGAATTTGGTTTCCTGCAGAGAAACACAGGAATTGATCTCACCAATGATGTTGCCTAAGTCAGACACTTGTGCTTCATTCCAGGTGCTGGGTTTTCCAAACACTGACATAGCAAGCATTTTCAACTCCTGTGTAACGTTGAAGGAGCACTGAATGCCATCCATTGAGCCCACAGCATCCCTTTGAGAGAGACACACACACACACACATTATGTAGTTATAACACTGATTCACAGTGCAGCTGAACATATTAGCTGCATGAGACAAACAGGATTTTACTTTTTTTAATACCTGCTATTAATACCATACTATTTGTTGAAACTGGAATATGTATTTTGCATATCAGATTTTTCTTCTGCATATTTTGAGTGATCAAATATTACTGGTAGTGTTGGTGCTTTTGTGAGGTTCCATTTATTGGTTGGTACAAAATTTTGATTGGATATAAACTAATTTATGAACATAACATGCTGAAAGAAAGTGATATAAATAAAACCACATGTGAATTCTGTATGTTGCACAAACCTGAAAGCGTCCTTGTCAAGCTGTTTGATCTCTCCGGAGGTGAGGCCACAGATGAACCGGTTCAATGTTACCATATCTGTAGTTCCCAGCTGCTGCGCTGTCAGGGTGTTATATTTAGCAACAGCCCTCCACACCAGCTCCATCTATTGAGATGGGTCATGATGATTAGGGAACATCATGAGTATAATAGTCACAAGCATGTGAAGCTGTTTCTGTATGTCACCTGTGAGTCATTCCAGCCACAGTGGGCAATTTCCTCCACAGCATCCAGAGTGAAGGGGAGCTTCTCCAGGTCTGCGCCAGAGAAGCCCTGAGTTATACATCCCATCTGCATCACCTCGCTCTCAGTCATCGCTGACACTGGGCCGAAAGCCTGCCGAAACATGAAGCAAAAAAACATTCAAACAAACCAGACTACCTCAGAGGCGACTGCACTGCTACATTTTATCTTCATCACAAAATGATTGTGATGAAGATAAAATGTAGGACGTCAACATTGATATGTGCAATTGAGACCCTAAAACTTTCATGATGTCCATTTTGAATGAGATTTGGATATATGGTAGTCATCAAAATGCAGTTTTTCTCTCAGTCGATAGAAGGGTGCATTGAAAATTTTAATAAAGCAGGATCGTCTTGCTTTGTTAAAAAGTGAACCATACATTTCAGCTGTCCTTTACCTCAATTGCTTTTTTACTTAGCACATCCAGCTGGTCTGCACTGTAGTCAGGGATGGCACCAAGTATTTCTACAGTAGCAAGGAAAGTGTTTTTTGACATCCTGTCCAGCTCTGGAGCCAACCAATAGACGTTGGCCATTCCCAATTCTTCAATCATCTCCACAGTGGGTGTTCGGTCACTGTTAGTGCCAGTGTTACTGCTAGCAACACCGTTACTGTTAGCTGAGTGAAACAGAGAAATAGAGGCGTACAAGAGAATCATACATCACCAATTAGTTTTTATGTGGTATCACTACAAAATTAACAACACAAACAAGATGTCTCTTCCTCACCTTCTCTCTTTCTGCGTGCTGCATTTGCTGTGTTGGTGGTGGTGGTGAGATCAAAGAATTTCTTTCTCAGGGCGTCTGAGACGTGGGACAGGCGTGACTTCAGAAAGTAGAGAACGTCCTTCATCCAAGGCTAACAGGGACAGAGAAAAATACATGCATGAATCCCAGCAACTAGAAACGTACTAAACTCCCTCTTAACTTTGAGTGATTGGTGATTTATTGATAAAAAATGTGGAAAAGCTGACACAGAATATCATGAGCTGCATCACTGTCCAGGTGACATGTGAAAGAGAAGACAAAACATACACAACACAAAAACATACACACCTTATTGGGCAGAGCAGATGTGGCAGTATCATCCAAAAGGAGGATAGGACCCAGTGCTTCCATAGTCTCAGCGGACCAATCAGATGGATCCCTGCAGAAGATTTTAAAAATTAATCAGACTCCAGCTTTCTCTGCCTTTCTCTGTAGTTACTCCAGCGTCCACTGGGAGAATGTCCTACCCAAAAGTCTGGTTGACCAGCTGAATAAGATCTGCCCTGTGGCCTTGAGGAATGTGCTGGCAGGAAGCCATGGCCTGGAGGGTGGAGTTGATGACATCTGGGGCCATGAGGCGCAGTTGGGAAGCCGTCAGCTCGCACAAGAGCTGTCCAAGCCTGGACACATCCTCAGAGGTCAGTTTGGAGAAATCCACTTCCTGCAAATGTACAGTAAAAATCTTAGGCTGCTGTTGCATGTGTGCAGCTACTGGACTCTTTATGTGACACTAATAGGTGTAGAGCTAGTGACACCACCATCATCAAAACACTAAATGTGTCCCTGTGTGTACTTTGGTCAGGCAGTTCAGAGCCTTCTCGGTGAGCACGGGGCGAGACGGTGCGCGGAGAGGTAATGAGCTCAGGTTGGCCATTTCCATCTTGTCGATGAAGACAGGACACACAGAGTCAGGCAAATCCTTCACCTTGGAAGGCCTGAGATAGTGGGAATACATAGGTGGAAAGCTGTGACATTTTATTGCAGGAAAACATGACAAGAACATGATTAAATAAGACAAAGAAAAGGGGGAGTGTTTGCTTACGGCAGGTGAGGAAGTAAGAAGGCGGGAATCTTATCCAGCTCCTCCGATGTGATGGTTTTGAAATAGTCAGCCCTCTCTTTCTCCAAAGTCGCAAAAAGCTTTCGGGCAGCACATCCTGCCTGAAAACATGTATTTGTTACCAATAGGTATACTCTACACAGATAACTGTGTGTGTATAGGCCACCGTATGTGTATGTAGATGTATACCTGCACTTTGGGGACCCACTGTGGAGTCTCTGCTACGGCCTGAGCCATGTTCTGCGTGTCGTTGTCAGCAACTTTGTCGATCATCTTACATGTTATGCCCTGGAGGACTGACCGCAGCCTCCTGTTTCCGCCAATCATAATTTCAATGTGAGCATGCAAAGCAATGGCAGCAAAGCACATACAGTAAGAAGAACATGCAGATAATGGAAACATCTCTATTGTCATTTTCTGTGTTGTTAAACGCCTTGAAAACAATCTTCTCAAGCATCTTCTTACTTGAGTTTTGATGGCAGTAATAATATATAATATATAATAAAGATGTTTCAGAAGATTAAATTTTACTTGCTTATATGGTGACAATTACAGAGATAGTTTTCAAGTGCTTTAAGAGCAATCATTTTAGCCTTGTTTTTTATTGCAAGGTCTTAGTTCTGCTGTACAGTGCACGTACAGTGTATTGAATAGGGTTTGTGTTATTTTACTCATTGCTGGATATCTTACCTAAACTGAAGCTGCTTTAGGTCTTGCATCTTTTTTGCCAGGTATGCTGCCTAAGGAAAAGACAACAAAGACGGAAACATGGCACTAGTATTTTAAAAATACAGCTCATTATATAATTAACTTAACAGCCTTAAGTAATACATTTATGTAAGATTCTGTAATCCAGATTGATCTACAGCGGGTGCATCAATATCAGTCATTTTTAACATCAAAACATAAAGAAACCTGATAGTTCAGAGTACATTCAAAATGTTTAACTCATTAAAATGGTCTTTTGGTAGAGAGGAGGTATTACCTGTGGCCGACTCCACGTTTTATTCTCCACTTGGTCCAAAGAGGTGATGTTTGCTTTTTCCAGGCTGCTTAGAGAAATGCGGCGAAGCAAAGGGCCGGACAACTTCTGCACCAGCTCTGAGGGATCAACACCCCCACGCAGCTGCAGGGAAGCATTTCATTCTTTCTAAAATGATGTTTACAGTGTATATAAATGATACCACTTTACAGTGTCATAGTTCATCCTCTATTTCCTGTTCCTCTCTCCTTACTCACCCCCTCCAGCATGGCCTTCAGCTGCCCTTTCCTCATCCTCCTGGAGATGTTCTTCAGAGCCTCTCTATCTTCAAGGATCACCCGGGCTTTCATGTGCTTGAGCACACAGCTCGGCAAACCTTCTGCAACCGACTGAAGGGCCATCAGCTCCTCACCTGACACCTCTTTACACTAAAGAAGAGAAGATAATGAGATAAGTACCAAGTGAGAGGGAGATCATGTGGGAGACAAGCTGCCAACCCTGCAGGCTTACCTTCTTATCACCCAGCTGTTTCTTGAGCAGAGCGCGCATCTGGCCACGTGTCCACTGGACGTTGGGTCCCAGATTTTTGAGAACCTCTTTGAGATCAGTGTCAGAGAGCATGGACAGTTGTTTGGGAGACAACATAGTAACACTACTGCCCAGCTCACGTAGTGCTTGAGCAGTGTTGGACTTTGAGATCACAGACTTGACAAGGCGCTTCTTCAGCTTGAGTCATGATAGAGGACAGGAGAAAAAGAGAAGAAGAAGAGATTGACGAAATTTATTACTTCTGTCCTGGCTGAATGGACGACGTGTGAAAGTCAGTGTAAAGTTTGGGCAGCAAGTCACTGATACCTGTCTGATTCTGGGGTTGTCGCAGTTGTCAAGCTGAGAGAGGAGTTTCTTGCTGAGCTCAGGAGTCAAGTCTGGAGCATCATAATAATAACAAGCCAGTGTGCCGAGCCTGGAGGGGATTAAAAAGGCATGAATGTATTCATCCAAACAGTTTTAATGCAGTAATGTACACACATTAATGCATGATTACAGACTTGTCCATATGCTCTGCGAACTCCTCCTTCTCACTGAAGCAATCCTGAACTCTCTGGAGGAACTTCTTGCCCAGGCTGGGCGTCATCCTGGTCGCCCTGCTCAAGGTGGATCTGAACATGGCTGAGCGGAAAAATTTACACAGCTGGAGGAGAAAGTGAAAAGGAAACAAACCAACAGAGCTAAAAATTAAAATCTTATTATTTGCTGCTTTCAGTACTATTTGGTCCTTCTCCTTCTTTGCACCCCCCCGACCTTTTCTTTGGGAGAAGAATCAACATCAGGTGGTGCTAAACGGGAGAGGTACGGCCCCATCATGGTCATCGCTTCCAGGTTCAGCCATTTCAGTGAAGCTTTGCAGCGCTCCAGATGTGCTACGGAATAAAAGATTGTTATGTGATTGTTGTTTAATGACATGACATTTCACTTGCTTTGTATGATTTGCATTAGTGAAGCTGCTTTTTGCTCATATTCCTCAAATGTTTCCTCTTAGTTCTCGTCTCTTTCTCGTTATTTTAATCTGGTTTACTTTATTTCAGCTGCTTCATTTATTTTCCTCAGCCTCATTTAGTCACTTCTACTTTAGAGTTTAGAAGGATTTTCTTTTCTTCTCTCTCCTCTTCACTCATTTCCCCCTCATTTCTAGTGTTTGTGGTATGAATTTATCAGATTTTCTTGTAAATAGTTAGAGGTGAACATATCAGAAAGTGTGACTAGATTTCTTTGTGAACGTGGTTCCTGACTTGTTGGATTTGACTAATCTCTTACTTGATCTTGAGTGAGATGGTGGCTTCATTGTGCAGTTGAAGTAATTCTGAGTGATCTGCTCTTTTGCCCATTGGGCCACCCGAGTCCTTTGATTGTCAGACATGGGATCAAACATCTCCTGCAGCATCTTCATCCTGGAACCAAGAGCAGTTTTAAAATTCAAGGAAAAGTTGATGAGAGACAGCGGAAGAATTACGGTAAGCGCATCAAAACACACACATCATTTTCATGTTTTGTCCCTCTGCTTTGGAAGGAAGGTTCATTTTTGAAGAAGGCATGTCCAGCAGTGCGGGTTTGGCAGCCCACAGCAGTGTGTCATAGTCATCTGAGTCCATGTTGTTTTCACTATTTGTGGTCAAAGTTGCCCAGGACACTGGGGCCAAAAATGCTCGCACGTAACATGCAGATGCCTCCTGTGGAGAGATGGTAGGTATGATTAGACTTCTAGAAAGCAGCATTAACTCATTCATGGATTATGGTGTTTTCGTTGTTAAGATCTTGGCATTAGTGTACTTACAGAAGAGTTTCTCATCAGCCTGATCATGTTTGCAAGATTGGTGCAATTCCACATCTTGATTTTCTAAAAAAAAAGAAAAAAAAAAAGAGTTGTGTCAAATATTAACATCATAGTAGTTAGTTACCCAGAGTAATACATAAACATAATGGATTACATGTTTCAATCATTTTTTTTTTCTTGCATTGAACACAGCTTATAAATGTGGATCAAGTGTACGATTGTGAGAGTATGTGTGTGTGTGTGTTTTCACACCATTTTATCTGAGTCATCCATGGGGACATGGCCAGTCTTTGAACCTTTGTTTGGGCCCGCAGTGGCTGAATTCAGGACATCAAGAAAAGTGGAAAGGAGAGTGTTGGATGAGTCAGCGTTTCTGTCCTCCATAGGCAAATCACTGAGAGAGAAATGTAGAGTGTGAGTAGAGCTGGTTTTAAAAAATCTCATGTTGTGATTTATTTGTGTTTTATTTATCGAAGCTATCGTTTGATTGTCCGGACAAATTCAACCAAGACCATTAGTACTTTTACACCAGCATTTTGCTTCATAGGCAAGGCAAATTTATTTGTATACATTATCATACACAGAGGTCATTTAATGTACTAACCAGAAATTAAAGAAGCAAAATAAGTAGAAGTTAAATGCATAATAAGAAAACAGTATAAATACACAGATTATAAAATAGATTATGTCTAATTTAAGTGCAAGATTATGTGATTAAATTAAGACTTTTAGCTTCTTTTTAAAGCCAGTTACAGTTTGGGCAGATTGGATGTTGTTTGGGAGCTGTGGGCAGAAAGCCATTTCACCTGTTTAGTTTTAACTTCAGGCACCACTAACTGACCAGCTCCTGCAGATCTTAGAGGCTTTTATACATCAAACATTTCTGAAATATATTAAGGCCGCAGACCATTTGGTGACTTGTAGACAATAAGTAAAACTTTGAATTCCATTTTGTAGCTGACTGGAAGCATTGGAGTAAAATGCTCTCTTTTCTTAGTCATATAGTCATACACCTCCTTCACAGTGCAGCCACAGCCCTCAGATGGAGCTGAAAGCCTTGCTCAGGGGTGTCTTGAAAATAATTTCTCACTTTTCACATTTTCTCAGCTTGAAGCAAAAAAATCTCTTCAGCAAAAAGTGGCTAAAACGTTTGTGCAAGCCCAAAGAAACATCTCACATCATATCAACTTCAAGGAAATGGCTTTAAATAAAAGATATTTAAAAATAATAAATGAGAGCAAGTCATGGTTTAAAGAGAACAGGGGTGACACTTGAAAATTCAGTGGGAAATATCAAACATGTTTGCAAGAAATGAACCAAACACATAGAGACACACATGCAGAATTACCTATTATTGAAAACAGTGCTCAGCAGCATCCGCTCAGGCACCTGGTATCCTGTAACATAGCAACCCTCCATATTTATATGTTGTACAAATACATCAGGGCTGGTCTGAATAACTGCCATTTATGAGATGCGACTCATCTTACAAAGGGTATTCATAATACATGCTAACATACACCTTTACATTCACACACCCAGGACTCCATGCAAACAACCCCCCCCCCATCTCTCTCTCACACACAAACTCATTTCATAGAAAAGAGTTAAGAGTCTTCTCACCCTTATTCTTGCACTTTGTCATCTGAAAAAAAAAAATGGACCCATCATCATCAGACATATAGGATAATACATTTAATTGTTTAAAATCATTGTATGTGATTAGAAGAAATATTATACACAAAATAAATGTGAACAACGCTCAAGTTTGATGAAATTATAAAGGTTTTTGATATACTGCATATACAGTATATACACAAAACCATCCTGATGAGTTTCAGATGACTAAATCTAACAGTGTTAAACATGATATGGGGCCCTGTCATGACAGTCATGGTGTGCAGCAGACAGGTGGAAGTAGTGACTGGCTCGAAGCTCTGATGTTTTCTAAAAACAAAAGCACAGAGGGTGGGTATGGAGCTGAAGGTTCAAGGAACAAAATATTATTTAATTCTCTGTGACAAAATGTAAATAAAGGCTTTTTAACCTTATGTTTTTCTTGAACTTGATGAGTTTTAACATAAAAAGATGATTTAAACATAAGTAAAAATTCAAACTTAGAAAACCAGATTGGACATTAAAGGCACAAGAGATACTATGAGGGAAAAAAACTAATTCAGCATCTGGTGGAACCACTTTCTCTCTCTGATGATTTTTCCCCAGGTCAGATATCATTTTTGCACAATTTTCAGACCATCTACCTTCTCTGGCCATCGAACAGCAAGATGTGATTTCCAGTGCAATTACTGCTAATGAATACAATTTGATTTCTATGAGAGATTGCTGCCTTATACTCATCACTTTCCCACATAAAACTGTATAATCTTTTCACAAAACCAATGTGATGATGATAAAATATAATGATTGAAAACTGTAATGAACTCAGCTGTCTTTGAAAACTGTGACAGAGAAAGTTGAACTGTGACTGGGACTTGAAAATCAAAAACAGTTGTTTTGTATACTACCTCCAGACGGAACTCTCCTTTTAGCTACGTACCAGTTTTTTGGCCATGTCCTTGAAGTCACGTTCTCCAGGTCTCTTATATGGGGGCTTAGCTGGGCAGGTAGACACATAACACATAAACAATATGCATGCATATTGCCAGTTATAAGCAGATGATGCATGTGTGATTGCTGCTTACCCAAAACTGCACAGGCCACAATAAGAAGAAAGAAAAATGTTCCTCCTTTTGGAGCCATGGTGAAAAAAGGGCTTCCTGCCTGTTTGTTCAACATCATGACATAATGTGTGTATCAATATCAATACATATTACAAGTGAAGTCAGCAGATGTTCATGTTCTTCCTTTTTAAATTATATTTCTTATATTATTAATATAATATATCTGATTTTATCCTCCATGACTTAAAAAGTAGTGGGATGTGAGGATTTTGTTTTCATGTCTCCAGTTGTTATGGAACCTGTTTCCATGCGAACCACCTCCACTTTTCTGACATACATCCTCCTCTGAGGATTTGTGATCGTCCCTCCCTAGTTACCATCCCTGTTACCCATCCTGTGGGAGACTCCGTGGACTTGAAGGATAACACACTGAGAAAAACAGGTTCGGTGATGTACATGATGTACTGCAGAACCACATCTTGTCAACATGTGTTTTTTGCTCCATCACTTCAGCACACACAACTCATTTCCTCATTACTACTCACATATTTGAATCCCCCCTCAGACATTTGCATCTTGCTGTTTTGCCTTAATTTAAATTGTTTGCTTTCCATTGATTTGACTTCTTATTTAAATATACCCAATGGACATTGGAAATAAATTAAAAGTAAAAATAAAAGAATAATAATTACAAGGAAAATAACGAGACCCTGTATGGTCTCTTATAAAGTCAGACAAGATTTTAGAGCATAATTATATATTTTCTTGTTATATAAATCATCAACATGAAATTACAGGGAACTATCACTCATGAAGAATTATTGAGATAAAAAAAAAAAAAATTCAATAAAGCAAACGATATACACATATCACATCTGTACAAATGTTAAGAATGTTAATTATGTTTCAACATAAATACATAAAACTACAACACATCAAAAAGACAGAAACAGAAAACCAAGAACTTACTGGTTTATCTACTAATTAGTTTTTACTTACAGAATCTGCGTCTGGTCCCTGGTAGATTCAAGTCAGTATTAAAACCGTGTACAGACAAACTGAGGATGTACGTGTTTGTCCCCTGCCTTTCTCTCACATCTGACGTGAGCTGGGTGGTTACCTGTCTGACTTGCCTTAGTCAAAGCTGGTGCATGATGTTAAAACAATACTGTTTGTTAATGTGTGTCTGTGTGTTTGCACGAGTATGTATATTCGTGTGAGAGAGAGGGAAAAAAGTGACAGACAGAAGTTACAAATCATTTGAGATATTTATTTTAATTGATGAATTCTCATGTCAATCATGAAATTAACTCATTATTAGATAAAGGTGAGATAATCCTTCAAAAGTTGTTGAAGAACTCTCATCATAAGTGTTCAGTGATAAGAAAGAGTATGTGGTCCCCTTTAAAATGACCTGGTTTTCTGCATTGATTGGTCATAAAATGTGATCTGAGTCAACAAACAGTGTCTCTAAACTTATATCACATAAACAATTATAATCTTTTGTGTCTTTGAACACACCCTATTGAACACACCCAATAAACATTCACACTGTTGATGGAAAATGTAAGTAAATCATCAAGTGGTCACATCTCCTTTGGCACCACTAACCTCAAACAAGCTCCAGTAGCGACTGATCAGGGGCCAGTTGCACAGAACACCTTAAGATTTCTGCTGAAGCATGACACTTAAGGTTTAAATTCTCCTTAGCTGAGGGACTTACTTAAGGGTGTTGCGCAGAATCTCCTAAAAGGCTTCCTTAGTTAAGGAGAAAGGGTACAAAGGTGAAAGAGATTTTACAGCGCTAAAATTCTACTGTTTCCATGGAGACCATATGTTAGCTGGCATTAGCTTATAGCTGTTATCAAAGAAGCTGGCACGCAAACTCAGCCTCCTGTTGTTTTGACAGGAACTTCACGGAAACCTTAAGGAGAACACTTACAGTGTTTTGGACAACTGTTTTTATTTTAAGGAAACCTTAACTCAGACTTTAATCTTAACTTAAGGTGTTTTGTGCAACTGGCCCCAGGGCCTGGGCTGTGACTGGGCCACTCCACAGGTGGATTTTCTTTGTTTGAAGTCATTCTGTAGTAGATTTACTTGATTACATGATTAGGGTCATTGTCCTGCTGCATCACCCAACTCCTCCTGCAGCTTCAACAGGTGGACAGACACCCTGACATTATCCTGTAAAATACCTTGATGAATTTAGGAATTCATTTTCTTTGATAATGTTGACCTGTCCAGGCCCGGAGGCAGCAAAACCCCAAATCGTGATCCATGTTCTTCCCAAACAATTCAACCTTAGTTTCATCAGTCCATAAAACATTTTCTCAGTAGTATTATGACAAACAAACATTTTTTTTTTGTAGAGCACAGGATTCCTTTGTGCTGTCCATTGCAGTACACCATGCTCCAAGCAAACATGGGTGGATGGAAAAGATGAATAGGCTGATAAAACCCAAACACCACAACCCAATGCAGCGCTGCATTGTCCAGACACAATTACATAGCCAAAACAAAACAACAAACAAAGCAGGATAACTACAAAGTAAAAGCTCTACTCACCATGGAGAAAGCTTGACCACTGCCCAAGTTAACATGCAGTTATTGTAATGGATGACAGATGATACATTTGACAAAGACACTGAGGAGATCACTTCTCTCTAGAAACAAAAAGTCAATTTTCTCCAAAAGAAACAAGGTTATCAATAGTGAAAAATTCACTTCTTGTAATACGTGACTGTGACTCTAAAAACATGTTTCATTAATTACTTTAATCCTTTGCTTTTGCAATGTATAATTTCATTTTCTATACAGATGCATATCAAATATTTCAATGCAACCAAAAAAAAGATATGTACAGTAAATAAAAAAAGCAGAAAAAATATCACCTCAATGGAAAGAATTAAGAGATATCACTGGACCATGAATTAAAAAAGGAAAGATTTAAAAAAAAAATAGTTTTTATCATTAAATAAATGAATGGTGTAAATATTAAATCTGAACTGGTGTCAAACTCTCTGGCCCTTCATAAGATATGTTTTAAGTAATCCATATAGTTAAGGGGACACAGCCATTCAGATGAATGCAGATTGCAATATGTGATCCTGGTTTCATTACATGGGCCACAATTAACTCTTCAATATGTCCCAACATAATCATGTGGGTGATGTGACAAACAGTGTGTAATACCCACAGGACATCCTGTTCTCATTAACCTTTAATTACACTCATTAGGAATGGCCGTTACCATCTTCCCAGTTAGCCGGCTTCCTGCGATAGCGATCTGATAATGAAGCTGACAGACAAAAACTTATTAGCATCTTAGTTGTTTCTGTGTACAGAGAAAGACACAAAGAAAACTTGCAAAGCTATGACTGTTGGGTGTGTTTCACTCAGTGACACTGTTCTCTTCCATTTTGGAGCCAATAGTTTCATGAAGGTTTGGGTTGGTGAAATGATCTGAAAAAGACCATAGACACCAGTTAGTGGGTAAAATTATGCTTGTGTGTGTAAACAGTAATGTATTTACTCTTCATGGGGTCCATTTGAAGGATGAGGCTGATTTTATTCTATATTTTTTATAATTGTCAACAAATCAAAACAACTGGCAATTTTACACTTACACTATATACAGTAAATAAGACATTTATCATGACAGTCAACACAATAAAATATAATCAAGTCATAAAACATTTAAATGAAAAAATTGGCCACATATTGTGTGTGTGTGTGTGTGTGTGTGTGTGTGTGTGTGAGAGAGAGAGAGAGAGAGAGAGAGAGAGAGAGAGAGAGAGAGAGTGAGTGAGTGAGTGTTTGTGTGCACAACTGACCTGAAGCAAATTCACAGATATCTGCAGGCCTTTTAAGAAGCACATCCCTGTTAGAAAAAAAAAAATGTGAATAGCAACTATACAACCATAGTAAAGTCTATTATAGAGGCTGAACCTTTTGAGTGAAGTAAAAGTTCATATTAAAAGGTGATCGACTGCACATTTTTTCTTCTTACAAATATAGGCAAATTCTGATCTTTTATCGTCCTTAAAAATAAATTATTTGAGGTTTGACTGTATATAAAGTTCACCTGCAGACATAGCGAGTGAAACTGAAAACTCTCAAAACTGAAGAAGATGGGCCAGCTTACCTTAGAAAGTCACCTATCAGTAGCTCCACTTCTGGATGCGACCTCAAATACTTCTCGTTGTCGATTCTCGTTTTGATCTGGAAAGAAAACTCATATCACTGACTAGACTTGCAAATAATCTACAAACAAAGATGGCAGGTGGCTGCCTTAACGTTAGATAAATGTAACGGACTAGCATTTTTAAGCCTTGTAAAATTCACCCAATGTTAGGTTACCTTGAACTGTCGCAGTTTCTCCTGCTGCTCAGGGCTTAAAACAGCAACATCCAATTTCGCCAATCCGCCTTTTCTCGCCATCATTTCTCTACAGATGTTGGTCCAAATGTTTTTTCATTAATCTACGGCTGAGACAAGTTAGTAGCACAGGTTAGGAGCCATATTAAGCAGAACACAACACCTTTTACTGACACAGTTGCTGGTTACGCTTGGCAACAACTGTTGCTATAGAAACGATTTCTGCAGTTAACAGCTGCGTCCGCGGGGGGGTAGCACAGGCCAAGATAAAAAGAAACACCACCACTACCACTACTCATACTACTTAACTTTATTTATACAGGACACAAAAATGTAGCCCAAAGTGCTTCACGTAGCAGGATTAGAACAACACACACACACACACACACACCACACACACACACACACACACACACACACACACACACACACACACAAAACAAAAAAGCAAAAGTGTTATGTCAGCTTCAGGCCTGCTAAGACATTTACAAGCTTCTCAAAAATACTTTTCCTATAGCTTTTGGACTATTCTGATATAATGCAAGAACAGTAAACCACCATTGTGTTTTAAGTACAGTTTGATCACTGACTTAGTTCATCAACTTTTATATTTATCACATACATCACATTCCATATATGAACACAACAATCCCAATTGATAAGGTTTTCCCTGGTGAAGCCTTTTCTGGAGGCTGGATGACAGGAAATATTTAGCTATATTGTCACTGAAAACTGTTAACTATAACTGTTGTCACATCTTTCAAATTTTGCAGAAAAATATCCAATCCATAGTTTATCAAAACATTTTAAATTGACACACACATAGGACACAGTAGTTAAATGCTGCTCTTTATACAATAACAACAACAAAGTATTTTCAGAGGTATTTTAGGCATGAGATAGTTAGAGAGATAGACACTATTCCTGAGGTTGCTTCCAAAAGAAGCTAATTGAAGAACCATAAAAAGTTTAAGTCCATTATCCTTTGTGTCATTTGTGACACCAGTTCTGAAGTGAAAAATGCAAATCCGGCAGTAGTTGGTATGTTAAAATGTCCCAACTAGTTTAAGCCCCCCCTCTGAATGACCATCAGTCCCTCTGGACAAAGAAATAACTTGTGTTGTTGAAGTGCATGGCTTCTATCCTCTCCTTCACCCTCTGTTCTTCCTCATTTTCTCCGTCCTCTTCTTCTCCTTCATTCACTGGGGGTTCTTTGTAATGTGGACGGGTAAAAGTCACCAGGGCCTGCTCCTCTGGGGCTGCTGGGGTGGTGGGTGGAAGCTCAGACGAGTCAAGAGGCTGGATGATGACACTCACACGGTGCAGTTTAGACATTAATCTGTCCTTGTGTCTGAAAAAAAAGAGAGGTTAAAATGAAGATGCTGATTTTGCTGGAGTTTGAAAAATAAGACAGAAATTCACTGACCATTATTTAATTCATGTTGTAAACTTAACCATTTTTATTGCATCATGGGTACTGTATAACTGTTTTATATATTCGAGTAAATTCAAATTTTCGAGACCTACAAAAACATAACAAAGTTCCCATTTAACACCAGCTGCCTCTCTATACCTGAATATGTAGGCAGCCAAAATGACTGACAAGAGAACAAATGAACCAGAGATCCAGAGGGCATGAGACAGCTCCACTGGTCCAGGAGAGGGAGCATTTCCTGGTCCAAGAACGTCTAGAAAGAGAGTGGGAAACTGAGAAATCCTGAACCAGAAATGATGGACCAGAATAACATCCATGCAAGTATATGTTTGAGTGTGACAATGTGTGTGTCTGTATGTGTGATAGGTGTGTTGAGCCATGTTTCCTGTAGCTTGTTTCGTTGTTGAGCCTCAGTTATTATGATGACACGACTTCCTGTTAAAACCCAGTGGGGCAGAGGGGTTTTTTAGCACTAACAACATTTAAGAGTTTTTTTTCATCCTGATCTTTTCATCTTTTCATCATCTTCCACTGTCACACACAAACAAACCTGATTAACCATAATATTTAACTGTCTGCTAACTATCATACCATCAGGCGTGTAGTCTGTAGTAGATCCTTCCTCTATGATTACTGGAAACTGTTGGTTAAAAACAGTCACACAAGAGACATTGTGAGTTCCTGAAAGATGAAGAGCGTAAATGTTTTTTTCCCATAAATGATTGATGCATTTGATTGACACTTAAAACTCTTACCGTTGTGGTAATCAGATCATCAATGAGCACAGGAGCTGGGGAGAGAAACATCCACACAGGAAACATGTTATCAATACCCTGACAAGCAGGAGGTCTCTTACAGTATTCATCTAGACACTGAAAAGTTAACGCATATTACATTGTATTATCTTGATGAGCTTGGGATCAAAGGGGGTAGAAAGGAAAGGGAGGAAAATTAATTTCTTCTACATGAATATATGTTTAAAATATTGATTTTATTTAAATGCTTGTACAAGGCCTTTCAAAATAACATATGGTTGAACTGGTCACAACAATTAGACTTGTGCAACAAGTAAGCAGTAGAGCACAAAACGTTGGGAACCACTGATCTAGACAGAGTTTGTTTAACTTTTGGAGTGACATATAGTAGAAAAGGAGATTTCTACACATTTCCACACATTACTCCTGCATTCCAGACTTTTAGTGATTCAGTATATAAATTTTTGGCCTGTACAGGCCTCCTTTAGAGTATGAGTTACTTTAAAGAAGAATAGATTTCATTTTAAAATAACTCACATTCTAAAAAAGGTTTGAATGGCACAAAAAATAAGATTGGATGAAAGTCTTGAATGCAGAAAAAAAGATTAGATATTAATACTAAGCTAGTGTTATTATACATGTAAAGCAACAATCCCTGATCCAAAAATAAACTAGGGGTATTTAAATTGTACAAATATGTTTAACATAAACCAGATGAGCTAATATCAATTTTCAGAGGCTTTTTTCTGCCTTTATTTTGGAAACAGGGAGGTGACTGAAAATTAAGTTAAATCCCAAGGACACAAGTAAACTACACAAAGGAATAGTTTGACATTTGGGGAAATAGACTTATTTGCCTTCTTGCCTTCTAGAAGATCAATCTCATGTCACAATAACCATATGAACAGTAATTCAAATAATTCACAACAAATTTGAAACCAGTGGATGAGACGAATAGCTTAGATAAGCATGAAGACTGGAAACAGGGGGAAAAACGGAGCCTGGTTCTGACCAAAAAAAACAATAAAAAAACAAAACAACCAATACCTCTTAAAATCCCTAATTGACATGTTTTATCTAGTTTATTTAATCTGTGTAATTATTCCTTTCAGTGAAAATGTGTTAAAAAGCATAGAGGAAATATATCTTAATGTATTTACCTTAAAAAAAGGTTTCACTTTCATGTCAATATTTGTATGAGCATGTGTCACTTTCATTTGAAAGAGTCTATTTCATTTTGCAGAGAACATGTGGACATGAGGATGTATTCATCAACTTTTTCCAAATATTATCCTAACCACTGTATCAGCATGACAAAAAAACACACAACTGGAAGAAGTAAAACTCTCTAAGTATAAGAGGATGTTTATATGCACTGCTGTGTTTTTGGAAAATCCAATCAGAGGGGAAGGAAGCAGGAGTCCTGCTTCCTCAGGTTGTCATGACTACTTTTGTCTGTGTCCACAATGGATCATGAATTACTTGATTGCTAGTTGATAAAGTTCAATGATTCATATGTCCACTTAATTTACATCACTTCCATTGTCTCTAAAACCAAGTAAGTCCGTTTTCTGTCCCCTGAGCAAGATAAACTACTTATTTGAGTTTTCTAACATTAATGGTGACATGGAGGGAAACCTATTTTATTGTTTTCATATGGTGTATGCATGTTTGCATGTGTGTGTACCTGTCCAGCTGCTTGCATTGATAGGTATACTCCAGTCACTCCACTCGCCGTCATATTCGTCCTTGGCTCTGAGCTGTATCAGGTACTGAACACCAGGCATGGCATCTTTGATTGTGTGGGAGCGTGAACCCTTAATCAACATTACCTACACAAACACATACAGACAGACAACCAGGTTAACGCACATCACCCTGTCATCAACTGATAACAATAGTTTCAGGCCTGAAAAATCAACAGCGCGCTGGAGTACTGGGAAGAGTAAACACACCAACAGTGTATGTATGGCACACATATTCAAAAACTGCAATACCCAACTGCTTGTCTAATGGTCTGCCAGAACACACCTGCTTATGATAAAATGAGGACTGGAGAGGCCAGTATTTGACCTCGTAGATTAGTTCATAATATCTGTCTTGATGTTTCCAGGAGGTCGGGGAATACCAGGTGACCTTTATCCACGTCTCATGTCCCTCCAACGCAGTGATTTTCACATCTGATGGAGGGTCCGGCTTTACTGTGGGGTCAGGAAGGAATGTATTGAGTGCAGCTTGAGAGTAACTTTTACATCAGACCAAAGATACATGCTGACAGGAAACATCTACTTACAAATGTTTAGAGGTGTAAAGTGGAGCAGGGTGCTGGTGGCATTGCCTGCCATGTTCGTAACACACAGGAAGGCCGTATGAAGTGTTCTGTGCTCATCTTCATTGTGGTCCAGAGCACACCAATAGCGGGAGAGCCGAGACGAGTATGAGCACTGCAAATTAATGAATGTCTGTGACGGACTGCGAGAGGGTGGAAGGAAAGACAAAGAAAGAAAGAGTAAAGTCAGTCAGTCATAGAGAAATAAATCCTTCAACTGCAACTGATGTTTCAAATCCTTTCATCACTTATTTTAACCAATACTTACATTTTGGATTCTCTCAGTCCTTCCTGTCTACTATTTAAAATTTCAGCAATGAACACATGTAATTTTCCCTCTAAAGAAAATTTTTTTTGAGTTAAACTCTTAAGTGTAGCTCAAACAAACACAACTAAATCAAAAATAGTAAATGCTCTAGTTTTCTTTTCTGGCAATTTAAGACAGTTTGGTTGATTGGTGACCTTATATTGCCCATAGGTGTGAATGTGAGAGTGAATGGGTGTTTCTCTCTATATATCATCCCTGTGATAGACTGGCGACCTGTCCAGCATGTACCCTGCATCTTGCCCAATGTCAGCTGGGATTGGCTCCAACCTCTCCATGACCCTCAAAGGATAAGTGGTATGGATGGATGAATGAATGGCATTTACTATATATCAAGGGCGTAGGTTTGGTCTCAACATTGGTAGGGACGCAAAAACTTGCCACCCCTCCAAAACAAAGAGATTGGCTTCTTAATGTCGTGAACCAAACAGTTTATTAACAAAAAAGATCTGAATTTTCATTTCCCATATGCAAATGTAAAATATAAAAATGTGTTGAATTTCCATATATGAAATATATGTACATATCAAGTAAGATCATTTATGTATTAAGTATAGCCAATATATGTAAAAATGACATATGAAACCTGTTACAACAATATAATATATAACATATACGTCGAGCTAACAGAAACTTTATTAAAATTTATTTTAGTATGTCTTTTTATATTATAGACATATGTTACATAAATATATCACAAAGCCAGTATATGTTCATATTATATATGAAAATATAAAAGATAGATATGTGTGAAAATCAAAAACAAAAATGTAAAAGCTTTATATATCCAGTGGATGTATGTCATAAGAATATATTCTCTTATAGGTGACATACTGTATTTGGTAACATCACTCTTGATATAGAGACATATGTGTTATATATATGTCATAAGTCATAGTATTGTAAGGCATAAAAACATCATAAAAACAAAATAGCATAAAAAATTCATAGTTATTACGCGCAGCTCAAGTTCGCTGTTGCGCACCGTTTGGGGGTTTTGTTTTGCTCTCTCCCTTGCTCTTCTCCACTCTCTCTATACCTGTCTCTCTAATAGGAGTCCAGCACCTGCTGACAATAAAAGAAGGGACCTCAGGAGCGTAGTGGGCCTGCTGTAACAGTTGCCACTTAGCTGTCAAGAGCTGGGGAGTGGAATCTCCTCAAAACCTGATCTTTGTTCAGCAGCATGTGCCAACCTGCTGGTTTTTGGTTGGTGTTTTTTGGAGATCACCGGTAGTTCAGTTATCGGTTTTTGTTTTGGTTTAGGTTAGTTTTTGAACTAGGCAGGTTAGAGGGGAGTTGCTGAGTGCAACAGCCCTGGCGGGGCCGGCTCAGTGGTCTTCCCCTTCCCCTGGTAAGGCAAAAAATTGTAATAATATAGTAAGGCATGAAAAGTCATAAAAACGTCATAGTATACTAAGGCATAAAGAGTCATGAAAACTTCATAGTACAGTAAGGCATAAAAATTCATAAAAATGTCATAGCATAGTATGGCACAAAAAGTCATAGTAAAGTAAGGCATAAAAGTCGTAAAAATGTCATAGTATAGTAAGTCGTAAAAAGTCATAAAAACATCATTGTATATTATGGCATAAAAAGTCATAAAAATTTCATAGTATACTATGGCATAAAAAGTCATAGTATAGTAAGGCATAAAAGTTCATAAAAACATAGTATACTAAGGCATAAAGAGTCATAAATACGTCATAGTATAGTAAGGCATAAATTGTCATAGTACAGTAAGGCATAAAAATTCATAAAAATGTCACAGTATAGTATGGCATAAAAGTCATAAAAATTTCATAGTATAGTAAAGCATAAAAAGTCATGAAAACGTAATACTATAGTATGGCATAAAAAGTCATAGTATAGTAACGCATAAAATGTCATAGTATAGTAAGGCATAAAAAGCAATAAAAATGTCATAGTATACTAAGGCATAAAAATTCATAAAAAAGTCATAGTATAATATGGAATAAAAACGTCATAAAAACGTCATAGTTTTAATAAGAATGTTGTTTTAATGAAATTGCATTATGAGTATATCATATATTTCTATAAACTTATAGCTTTATATATCCAGAGAATGTATATATGTCATAAGAATATATTCTCTTATAGGTGACATACTGTATTTGATAACATCACTCTTGATACAGGGACATAAATGTCATATATATGTCATAAGTCATAGTATTATAAGGCATAAAAACGTCATAAAAACGACATAGCATAAAAAATTCATAGTTATTATGCGCAGCTCCAGTTCACTGTTGCGCACCATTTTGGGGGTTTTGTTTTGCTCTCTCCCTTGCTCTTCTCCACTCTCTCTTTACCTGTCTCTCCAATAGAAGTCCAGCACCTGCTGACAATAAAAGGAGGGACTTCAGGAGCGGAGTGGGCCTGCTGTAACAGTTGCCACTTAGCTGTCAAGTGCTGGGGAGTGGAATTTCCTCAAAACCTGATCTCTGTTCAGCAGAATGTACCAGGGTGCTGGCTTTTTGTTTTGTTTCTTTTTTTAAGTATGGGGCTGGAGATCACCGGTAGTTGTTGGTTTTTGTTTTGGTTTAGGTTAGTTTTTGAAATAGTAAGGTTAGAGGGGAGTTGCTGAGTGCAACGGCCCTAGCGGGGCTGGCTAAGCAGGCTTCCCCTTCCCCTTCCCTTAGTAAGGCATAAAATTGTAATAATATAGTAAGGCATTCAAAGTCATAAAAAAGTAGTATTATAGTAAGGCATGAAAAGTCATAAAAACATAATAGTATATTATGGCATAAAAAGTCATAAAAATGTCAGTATAGTATGGCATAAAAACGTCATAGCATAGTAAGGAATAAAGAGTCATAAAACGTCAATAGTGTAGTATGACATGAAAAGTCATAGTATAGTAAGGAATAAAAAGTAATAAAAATGTCATATTATAGTAACGCATAAAAATTCATAAAAACTTCATGGTATAGTATGGCGTAAAAAGTCATAAAAACGTCATAGTATACTATGGCAAAAAAAGTCATAGTATAGTTAGGCATAAAAAGTCATAAAAATGTAATAATATAAAATGGGATAAAAGTTCATAAAAACGTCATAGTATACTAAAGCAAAAAGAGTCATAAAAACGTCATAGTATAGTGAAGCATCAATTGTCGTAGTACAGTAAGTCATAAAAAGTCATAAAAAGTCTTAGTATAGTAAGGCGTAAAAGTGATAAAAACGTCATCGTATAGTATGGCATAAAAAGTGATAAAAACGTCATAGTATATTATGGCATAAAAAGCCATAAAAATGTCATAGTAGTGTAAGGCATAAAAATGAATAAAAACGTCATAGTATGGTATGGCATATAAGCTCATAAAACGTCATTGTATAGTAAGGCATAAAAAGTCATAAAGATGTCATAGTATAGTAAGGCATAAATTTTCATAGTATAGTATGGCATAAAAAGTCATAAAAAATCATAGTACAGTAAGGCATAAAAAGTAATAAAAACGTCATAGTATAGCAAGACTTAAAAATTCATAGAAATGTAATAGTATATTGTGGAATAAAAAGTCACAAAAATGTCATAGTATAGTAAGGCATGAATAGTCATAATATAATAAGGCATAAAAAGTCATAAAAATGTCATAGTATAGTAAGTCGTCAAAAATCATAGTATAGTAAGGCATAAAAAGTCATAAAAATGTCATAGTATAGTATGGCATTAAAACGTCATAGTATAGTATGGCATAAAAAGTCATAGTATAGTATGGCATAAAAAGTCATAAAAATGTCATAGTATTGTATGGAATAAAAAGTTATAGTACAGTAAGGAATAAAAAGTCACAAAAATGTCATAGTATAGTAAGGCATGAAAAGTCATAAAAATGTCATAGTATAGTAAGGCATAAAAAGTCATAAAAAAGTCATAGTATAGTATGGCATGAAGAGTCACAGTATAGTAAGGCATGAAAAGTCATAAAAAGTCATAAAAACGTCATAGTATAGTATGGCATAAAAAGTCATAGTATAGTATGGCATAAAAACATCATAGTATAGTATGGCATAAAAAGTGGTTAAAATGTCATAGTATACTAAGGCATAGAAAGTCATAGTATAGTAAGGCATAAAAAGTCATAAAAACGTCATAGGATTGTATGGCATAAAAAGTCGAAGTATAGTAACGCATAAAAAATCATTAAAATGTCATAGTATAGTAAGGCATAAAAGGTCATAAAAACGTCATAGTATAGTATGGCATAAAAAGTCATAGTATAGTATAGTAAGGCATAAAAAGTCGTAAAAACGTCATAGGATTGTATGGCATAAAAAGTCATAGTATAGTAAGGCATAAAAAGTCATAAAAATATCATAGTATAGTAAGGCATAAAAACGTCATAAAAACGTCATAGTATAGTATGGCATGAAAAGTCATAGTATAGTAAGGCATGAAAAGTCATAAAAAGTCATAGTATAGTAAGGCATAAAAAGTCATAAAAACATCATAGTATTGTATGGCATAAAAATGTCATAGTATAGTAAGGCATAAAAACGTCATAATATAGTATGGCATAAAAAGTCATAAAAATGTCATAGTATAGCAAGGCATAAAAAGTCATAAAAACGTCATAGGATTGTATGGCATAAAAAGTCATAGTATAGTAAGGCATAAAAAGTCATAAAAATGTCATAGTATAGTATGGCATAAAAACGTCATAGTATAGTATAGCATAAAAAGTCATAGTATGGTATGGCATAAAAAGTCATAAAAATGTCATAGTATACTAAGGGAAAAAAAGTCATAGTATAGTAAGGCATTAAAATTCATAAAACCGTATGGCATAAAAACCTCATAAAAACGTCATAGTATAGTAAGTCGTCAAAAATCATAGTATAGTAAGGCATAAAAAGTCATAAAAACGTCATAGGATTGTATGGCATAAAAAGTCATAGTATAGTAAGGCATAAAAAGTCATAAAAATGTCATAGTATAGTAAGGCATAAACAAGTCATAGTATAATATGGCATAAAAAGTCATAAAAATGTCATAGTATAGTAAGGCATAAACAAGTCATAGTATAATATGGCTTAAAAAGTCATAAAAATGTCATATTATAGTAAGGCATAAAAACGTCATAGTATAGACAATAAAAGGAGGGAACCTGAGGAGCGGAGCAGGCCTGCTGTCACAGTTGCCACTTAGTTGTCAAGTGCTAGGGAGTGGAATCTCCTCACAACCTGATCCCTGTTTTCCAGCATGTGCCAGGGTGTTAGTTTTTGTTTTTGTTTTTTTTGTAGGCAAGCTCAGCGGTCTCCCCGTTCTTTGTGGCCGGGATTTCCAGCCCTCTTTTGTTTCCTTGGTTTTGTTAAGTACATTACATGTTGCAATGTTCACAATAAACATATTTCTTGATTTGTCATCTCTGTCTGTCCTCTTTCTATTTCGTCCGGTCTCCAGTTTGAATCTGTAGTTTTTGTAATAGGGAGGCCATAACAATAGTATAATAAGTCATAAAAAAATCATAGAATAGTGAAGCATAAAAAGTAAAAAAACGTCATAGTATAGTATGGCATAAAAAGTCATAGTATATTAAGGCAGAAAAGTCATAAAAAGTCATAGTATGGTAAGTCATAAAAAGTCATAAAAATGTCGTAGTGTCGTAAGGCATAAAAATCATAAAAAGTCATATTATTGTAAGCATAAAAAGTCATAAAAATGTCATAGTATTGTATGGGATTAAAAGTCATAGTATAGTAAGGCATAAAAACGTCATAAAAATGTCATAGTATAGTATGGCATAAAAAGTCATAGTATAGTATAGTAAGGCATAAAAAGTCGTAAAAACGTCATAGTATAGTAAGGCGTAAAAATTCATAAAAACGTTATAGTATTGTATGGCAAATGCAATCATAGTATAGTAAGGCATAAAAAGTCATAGTATCATAAGGCATGAAAATTCATAAAAACGTAACAGTATAGCATGGCATAAAATGTCATAGTATAGTAAGTCTTAAAAAGTCATAAAATGTCATAGTGTAATATGGCATAAAAACGTCATAGTATAGTAAGGCATAAAAAGTCATAAAAATGTCATAGTATAGTATGGCATAAAAAGTCATAGTATTGTATGGCATAAAACGTCATAGTATCGTATGGGATTGTATGTCATAAAAATGTCATAGTATAGTATGGCATGAAAACGTCATAGTATAGTATGGCATGAAAAGTCATAAAAAGTCATCTTATAGTAAGGCATAAAAAGTCATAAAAACGTCATAGTATTGTATGGCATAAAAAGTCATAGTATGGTATGGCATAAAAAGTCATAAAAATGTCATAGTATAGTAAGGGAAAAAAAGTCATAGTATATAGTAAGGCCTTAAAATTCACAAAAACGTATGGCATAAAAACCTCATAAAAATGTCATAGTATAGTATGGGATAAAAAGTCATAGTATAGTAAGGCATTAAAATTCATAAAACCGTATGGCATAAAACGTCATAAAAACGTCATAGTATAGTAATTCGTCAAAAGTCATAGTATAGTAAGGCATAAAAAGTCATAAAAACGTCATGGGATTGTATGGCATAAAAAGTCATAGTATAGTAAGGCATAAAAAGTCATAAAAATGTCATAGTATAGTAAGGCATAAACAAGTCATAGTATAATATGGCATAAAAAGTCATAAAAATGTTATAGTATAGTAAGGCATAAACAAGTCATAGTATAATATGGCTTAAAAAGTCATAAAAATGTCATATTATAGTAAGGCATAAAAACGTCATAGTATAGACAATAAAAGGAGGGAACCTGAGGAGCGGAGCAGGCCTGCTGTCACAGTTGCCACTTAGTTGTCAAGTGCTAGGGAGTGGAATCTCCTCACAACCTGATCCCTGTTTTCCAGCATGTGCCAGGGTGTTAGTTTTTGTTTTTGTTTTTTTTGTAGGCAAGCTCAGCGGTCTCCCCGTTCTTTGTGGCCGGGATTTCCAGCCCTCTTTTGT
>NW_019523612.1:5441-6768 GCF_002814215.2 Seriola lalandi dorsalis | reverse complement strand
GATGCTTTTATCCACAGCAACCTACAAGTGTGGAAGAACAGTAAAGCTCTAGTGCAGGAGACCTTGGTCTTAGTACTACTTACTACAACTATTCAATAATAAAATTCAATATTTGACACCATGGTCCTTCTTTGGAATGATACATTTAATTCAAAATACCCCTTGGCAGCTGTAAATTCAGTGTTAGTAGGGACTAACCACACTATTGTGACTTTAAATCCACTGATGGGCAGCTTGCGCACCAATTCTAGCGGTCCTCTCTAGCTCGCAGTGGCTCAGGCTCAATCTCCCTCCTAGCCAGCTAGCTGCTAATCGGGCAGCTGCACAGTTGCATTTCACAGCTGTGTTGAATTTCTCAGCAGTGCACTCTGACTAATACAAATCTGCTTTGACTGTGGTAACATGTTGAAGCATGTGATTGTAATGCTCAGTGTGCACTTAACATTTATAGTGGGTCTCCAAAAAGCTTTGCTCCGATAGCAGACTGAGCTGTAGTGTTGCCCTCAAGGGAGAAATGAAAATGAAAGGTGTATTAGCTTACCTCTGCTGCCATTCACTGACATCAGAGTGCGTCAGTGGATGTAGGAAGTAATCTAGGCCGCTACAGCTAGGTACAACGATACACTTGTCACCGTGACTCTTGTACAAAAATGGAGTAAAGTAAATGTGTACATTTAGAACATGAGCGAACCTGGTAAATGGTAATCTTGCAAAAGGTTAGACAGCTCCCTCTAACAACGTTAGTCCTGTCTTCTCTGCTCTAGCCCTTGTGTCCCTTTTTAACAATTGACAACTGGTAACAATGAACTCAGGGGATGCCTAATACCTCATTCAGATTAACACTGGCGTGTTAATATGACATGTCAGCTGGCCAGTCTCTGCACCCTCCGCTGTCCATGAGAGCCCATCTTATCTTGACAGTTGCAATGTGTAGAGATGAAACCTTCAATTTAATAAAAATGATCATGGTTAATTTAACCAATTCCACAAAGAGAGGCAGAAAGGGCAATGGTGAAAGAGGGAGGCGCATGAACAGGAAAGCGAGGTGGCACTTGTTTTACACTTTTCTGTGTGATCATACAGTGTAGCAGTGAAGTATATGGAGCTACAGCTGCTGACTGGAGACTGCAGGCTTATACTGGATGAATGGTTCAAACACAAGTTAGATACATGCGTCTCCCTGTAAAAAAAAAAGAGTTACAAGCTTCTTCTCAAGCAGCTTCTCATTCTAGTGCACCTTGGATTCCAGAGAAAATATCCAAGATGCTGTTTCACATGTATAAATACATTAAATATTAAATAGTGTACACCTTGTGTTAATCCTGAT
>NW_019523612.1:0-1941 GCF_002814215.2 Seriola lalandi dorsalis | reverse complement strand
GTTACACGGATGAACATCAGCGGTCAGTGGGAAGGAGAGGTGAACGGACGGCGGGGTCTCTTTCCATTCACCCATGTCAAAATCATAGACCCCCAGAATCCGGATGAGAGTGACTGACCTTCAACTGGAGCCTCTTGCCAGTACCAACGTGTTCCCGAATCTGCTGGCTGTCTCCACCTTTTCCCGCCAGTGTCACCATGGTTACGTGCTTGCCTGCTTGGGGCTGTACCATGATAGCGACCCCTCTGTTGTTGCCAACCGTTGCAAGGCTTTCTGACTGTTTACAGTTTTGGACATTGGATCCAAACTAAAACCTGACCCTACTTCTCCCAGTTCCCTTTCCCATGTCTTGGTTCCAGGCTGGGCAGTGTCTTTGCATTAGTGTCCTTTTCATTTCCAGATCACTGGGCATCTGTGTGTGCATGTGTGCGTGTATGTGTGTGCACGCATGTGTGCGTGTGCACTTGTGTGAGTGTGTGTATAAGTGCATGTGTGTGGGTGTGTGTTCACAATAGATATTTACCACATTACATCACAACATGTCTGTTTTTGGTTTTTTTTTTAATTCTTTGAATAATTGTTATATTTGAAGCGTTGGGGACTTGAAAGTATTGGTGTGCGTTTGTTTTGTTGATGTGAGGATATTTGTACGAAGTAGGGAAAAACAATGTCCCTATGGACTTGGGAGAGCACTGAGGCTATGAGGAGTTAACCAGTCAGTCAAATGTCATTTCTTCAAACAATCAAGTCACTGTTGTACCTTAACCATCACACAAGCACACGCATGTACACACAGTTATTGGCCATGAGGTATTCAGGTTAACGGTTCTTTGATGTGCATGTGATGTGTGACTGGAGTCAGGACAACGCAGAAGAGATGGGTTTGTGGAAGATCTTGGTTTTGTAACTTGACATTAGAGATCCCATAATCCCATCCAACCTGGCACATGTCTGGCTGACGAGACTTATTTATCTTAAGACATGACACGGCCATATGTGATTTATTTTTTCTTATTTGTGCATCATGATCAACAAAAGTTAAGTATATTTGTTTTGTTATTTTGTTTTGTTTTTTTGTTTTGTTTTTTGTGACATGGAGAAGATGTATGGTAGAGGGGTAATTTTGCATGTCCACTTGGTACCTCTCTTCACTGTCATTCTCATTCTTTTGAACTAAAAGGACATTGCTTAGAGATTAGCAGGTTTTTAGTGCCATCAGCACCAAGCACTAGAAGATATACTTCAACTATTTGCATAGGAGTGCCATGCTTCAAACAGGTTCCCAAAAGTCAAATAGCAACGGCAGTAGCCCTGGCCAGCACTTCCCACGAGCATCTGACTACAAGGCTAGCTAAAAACGCAGTGTGGGCACTCAGACTAAAGGCTTTCCACTGAGGTGAGAAGCTCCACTTTCAGTGGCGTAGGTCAGGGAAGGAGGAAATGTTTTAGCAAGCCAATGAGATCCCATTATTGCCTTCTTCAGAGAGTAAGATAAATGCATCTTTTAGTGCATGCAGTCCCCTCTCTAACCTTATGTTTTAATGTGACGTTACTCCTGTCAATTTAGGAATCCGACCTGCTTTACTTGGTCTGTGCACAATTTTTGACTCTTTTTATGCAAACACTCTATCGGAGTAGTGGAAAGCATCTTTGTTCATACTGTGGTGCAACTTATTCTGTTTGATCAGGAGGAGCCGAGGATTAAACAGTTGTGTAAACAGTGCAGACAATGCTGACCCCTAGATTTCTGCTGTAAAAATGAACTATTTCGCTCACTTGTTTCCCCTCTTAGTGCTCCCTGTTCAAATCACAGCTCAGACGTTCAGAGTAATATTGTGCAGCTTTTAGTTGTATCCCAATTTTGTTTTTGTTTTTTTATTTTGTCAGTTTGTAGTCGGCTATTAAATCAAGCATTTTCGTTCAAATGAGTGATGTTATTAA
>NW_019523611.1:5165-6855 GCF_002814215.2 Seriola lalandi dorsalis | reverse complement strand
AAGAGTACATTGTTTTTAATAAGAAAAAATGAAAAAGCCCATTGAATACACTTCTAATAAGATAAAAAAAAAAAATCAAGCAAATAAATCACAGTTTGCACACTGTAGTAAACAATATGATATGTAATTTTCTCAAAGGGCTTATGTTTTATTGAATTGTGGACAGGCATTTTTTTAAAACTACACTTTTAAGCAGCTCCAGTGAAGTTCTACATGTTTTTTTCCTTTCTTCTCTCTCAGTGAGTTCAAAAGAAGTTGAAGACTTTGTGAGACTGAGGGTTTCAAATAATTACCTCTTCTCTGGAAGAAGAAATACTTCCATGTGGGCATGGAGGTAAACCGTCAAGTCAATTTTCTCTGAGACTCTAGTTTGTGATGCAGGAATACACAGTTACTATAAGAGGATATTTTACTTTCAGATGAGTCTTTGCTCAAGAGGTTCTATACCAAGGGAATATAATTTTTTTCCCTCCCATACCTACCATAATTTTGCCGCATTTTGCTCATCATGTTCCAGTGTTGAAACTGTGGGTTGTTTATATTAATTTAACAACCTCTTGATAGTATAGCTCTATTTCTGTGCTCTGTTTTTAATTTATCTTTTTGCTATTTTTTTCTGCTGATATCAGAGGAAGCTCTTTTAACCTTGAAAACTTGGCGCAATATTAAAATACATTTGTAAAGCACTAAAATCATTATATTTTCAGGTCCATCCTCAAACATATGGGATTGCAACACAAGATGACCCATAGTCAAGCATCCAAAAAATGGGAAAACATGAAGAAGCGGTACAAGGTATTCATAGTTTTGATTTATGTCAGAATTTTTTCATTCATGAATCCTTCATAAAGCATTCTGACAGGTTTTGTTCTTGTCTTGATGACTTGATCTCTGTCTCCTCAGGAGCTAAAAAACCCTCCAGATGGGGTGAAAGTGTTCCCTGAAACGTGGACTCATTTCACCCTGATGGACGATGCTATAGAGGGTCGGCTGGAAGGCAGTGCCCCCATCCTCAAGGCTTTACCCAGCGACAAAGACAATTGTGATTTCTTATCCATCTCCAAACCCAAGAAAAGGAAGGTATCCATGGTGATATCCTCCCCTACAGCTTCGGTAGCAGGTGGGCCAGAGATCGAGGTTTCATTAAATGGAGACGAGGATAGGGAGGAGGAGATGGGTGAGGGATGCCAGGACATAGATCGCATCATGCTGGAGGTGGACAACGAGAGGAATGTGATGGAGAGAGAAAGACAGGTGATGGAAAAGGAGAAACAGATGATGGAAAGGGAGCGGCAGGTACTGCAGAGGGAGAGGGCAGCACTGGATCGGGAGGTCGCTGCCCTGGACCGAGACCGAGCCTCGCTGGAGAGAGAGAGGGCGATGATAGAGCGAGAGAAGGCGGTGATGGAGAGGGAGAAGGCGATGGTGGAGAAGGACAGAGATGCTGTGTGCAGGGACCGACTGGCTCTGGAGCGAGAGAAGGCCAGACTGGAGAGACTATATGCATCAAAAGAAAGGACTGAGGACGTTACAGAAGACAGCAGCAACATGAAAGACACCGATGTCATGGACAGGAAGGAACGGTTCCTTCATTTGTTTGAAAAACTTATAGAAAACTTATAGAATCTTTGGAACTGCACTTCCTTATGATGTACCATTGGTATATATTTAATTTAAAAACAATTATTTT
>NW_019523611.1:0-1983 GCF_002814215.2 Seriola lalandi dorsalis | reverse complement strand
AACCACAGGCTCATCAGGCTCGTCAGGTTCACCCGGCTCTGGCAATCCAGAGCTCACTGACCCTTCTACACCGCCAGTACCCTCCTGAGGGGTTTCTGGTGTAGTCGGAAGCAGCCCCTCCTCTTGTTAGAGACAAGATTAGGTGTTAAAGAAACAGGTTAGATTAGCATGGACATGGAACAGGAAGTCTGGCAATCAGTGGCCCACTGTTTGCCGCAGTGATAAGTTACATACAGTAGCTATATTAGCAGTATGCTACTAATATACTGTGTTTGTGGCATTTAACTGATGAATGGAAGTTAAATGAAAATATCTTTGGTGTTAATGACATGAAGTGTGATCTGCTGAACATGATTGTTAGCAAAGAACAAAAAACACTTTTTACGGAAGTCTTTCCAGTTAGGTTTGGTCTTAGTTTTAGGTTCCTCCATGACGGGCAACCAGGATGGATAACCACAGTGGACTTGGTATAAATATTTATGTGAAAGTAGATCTTGCGGTGAATAAGTCAAATATTCTCTCAAATGACATTACTATTGCTTTTTGACAGACAAGGTGCCAATGCTGGACCCAGTTCCCATTATAAATCTTGACCTGTTCGTAAACAAACAAAAGTCATTTTTCTCACCAAAATTAAGTGTTTTTATCTTCAAGGTCAAAGAACTACATTTACTTCCTCATAAAACATTTGCACAGCTGATTTCTTTTGTCTATTTTAAATTTGTATTTCTGCTACGTCCATGCATGTGTGTCCTTGTGCACATCATACAAACAAAAAGCAACCCACTCATAAAAAACATTGCTCTATAGTGGTACTAATGGTCAAAATGGTACCTTTTAACCTTGGCCAGTTTATTAAAAGATTCAAAGATGGCTCCCTGGCCCTGCACCATCACTGGCATCTTGTTCAATTTAAGTATTCACTTTTTGGCGTGTGAGATATGGATGGAGTTTTTACCCCGCCATTAACATATCTCACACAAGGCTAGAGTAGATACTGACCTTTATCAATGTCAGGGACCAGAGTTACCTCAGGGACCTCTGTGTCTCCAGAGACACCAGACCCAGAGGCTCCGGAGACATCTACGTCTCCAGAGGCTTCAATATCCCCTGAGGCCCCTGAGATTCCTGAAGCTCCTGAGAAATCCCCAGAAGCACCCGATGCCTCTTGGGGGATAGTGTCGGGAATGAGGGGCAGCTCCTCCTCTTGTTAGAGCCAAGGGTTGGGGTTAGGAGGTACGAAGTTAGGTGGGTGGGGGTGAGACAGACAATCAATCAACCAATTAACCAATCAATCAATCAATCACACTCACATTTTAGATGAGACAGGATGTTAGAAATGAGTAACACAAATACAATGGCAATCAATAGAACAAATAATTAAGATCAACATTTAACTACATTTAAAAAGGAAGCAGTTAAATGGAATGTAAGATAATAAATCAACATAAATCAGAGTGACAGGTTATTTCCACACAGATCAAGAAATAGTGTTTCCACAATCTGCTCTGTAAAGGTACTAACCTCCAGATATCAAAGTTATCCCAGAGTCCCCAGACTCACCAGAGTCCCCAGAAACCCCAGAGCTTCCGGAGGCCCCTGAGATCAAGAGATCTCCAGAGAACCCAGAACCAGACTGGTCCCCAGATTCTCCAGAGCCCAGGGGGAGTTCAATGGAAATCCCTGAACCTCCAGAGCCAAGGTCCCCAGAGGCTCCAGAAGTTACAGATCCCATGATATCCCCAGATCCTGAGAGATCCCCAGATCCCCAGAGATCCCCAGATATCAAGATATCCCCAGATACCAAGAACTCTCCAGATCCCCCAGAGCTGAGGAGCTCCTCAGAGGCTCCGGAGACTAGTACAATGTCACCAGAACCCCCAGAGCCGCCAGAGACCAGTAGATCTCCTGAGCCTCCAGACCCAGAGGCCCCAGAAGCTCCTGAGGCCCCAGACCCTACGGAACCCCCAAAATCCCCGGAGA
>NW_019523610.1:4060-4699 GCF_002814215.2 Seriola lalandi dorsalis | reverse complement strand
GGGGGGCATCAGTTTTCTTTTTGTTTGTTTATGTGTTTGTTTGTTTGTTTGTTTGTGTGTTTGTGTGCAGCTTTACACGCTCTGACAGGAGAGAGACAAAGACTCTGACACAGGGATTTTTTATTTGCAGTGATGTGAATGAGCTGTGTTTATATGCTGCACTGGGCACATGCACGCGCATGAGAGCACTGAAATTCAACAATTAGATGATAAATAAAAAGAGCTCGTTCACATCAAGTCTTCCTCCTGTTATTGATTTTTATTACATTTTATCATCATCATTCTTTTATGATTCATGCTTCTTAATTACACCAGGCTGGTGACGTAACTGTAGTACAGTGGACGTTACATAGTGTATATATAGTATATATATGGTGTAGGCTATATATGCTGTATATATAGTATATATATATATGGAGTAGGCTATATATGCTGTATATATAGTATATATATATATGGTGTGTATATCATGGTGGAATGTAGAAAGCATGTGTTGTTACACGGTGAATTATCAGCTACTCAAACTTCAGAGGATCAAACCTGCTTTAATGAGCCTGTAGTTATGGTCATAACAATAAGTGTGAGAGAGAGAGAGAGAGAGAGAGAGAGAGAGAGAGAGAGAGAGAGAGAGAGAGAGAG
>NW_019523610.1:0-514 GCF_002814215.2 Seriola lalandi dorsalis | reverse complement strand
GTGTGTGTGTGTGTGCAGACTGGTTGTTAACTGAACGTGTGTGTGTGTGTGTGCAGACTGGTTGTTAACTGAACGTGTGTGTGCAGACTGGTTGTTAACTGAACGTGTGTGTGTGTGTGTGTGTGTGTGCAGACTGGTTGTTAACTGAACGTGTGTGTGTGTGTGTGTGTGTGTGTGTGCAGACTGGTGCTCTGCTGGATTGTGTTGTCACCGCTGAGGAACAGATCCATAGATCAGTTGTTCCTGACTCTGCTGTGTGACAGACTGTAAATGTCTCCGTTGTCTCGGAGACAAAGAGGCTGAGCAGCTGATTGATGAGCGAGTGTGTCTGACTGGTGTAATGTGGAGGCTCCTGCCGTGTGGCTGTGGTGAAGCAGGAAACTGAACCCAGATGTCAGGCACAAACCCACAGAACATCTGGAGTCAAGACATGAGTGATCAAACACACTGACACTGACCTGAGCCTCTGCTGTGACCTGAACGTCCTCATTATTACCCACAATGCACTGAGCAC
>NW_019523609.1:0-580 GCF_002814215.2 Seriola lalandi dorsalis | reverse complement strand
CTGAGCTGGTGTCACTACCAGGAATAGAAATAAGGACAGAGAGAGAAAATATTAAAATGTAACATGATCAGAGAAATTCAGAAGAAACTAGCTTTCACAGAGCTGGATGACAGTGGGAAGCAACAAATGAGGAGAGGGACATGCAGCAAACTGAGCTGCACTATATGTGACTCTGTCACAAAGTGAGGGACACAAGTTTAAAGCTCCATATTTTCCTCTTCTTCTGTGTTTTATTTGAAGTGTTGATCCATAAGAAGATATATTTGTGGTTTTAAGAACCAAAAACCATCTCAGTGTAGTTTTACATCTCCTCTCTCAGGCTTCTCTCTGGAGCTCTAATAACAAAAGGTTGGTGAGCCAATCAGGAGAGAGGAGGCTCTGAGCCTGTCTTCTGATTAGCTGACTGTTTTCTGAGTGATCCAATAAAAAAAAATAGCAGATTTCAGGTAAACACTCAGAGAAACCAAATCCTGTAAGGTTTGGATGGAGGGTCCAGGTGGGCGGGGCTTGGGGCATGGCTGAGGGTGGGGACTGTTTTGTTGTGACTTGACAAAGTTCCAGAAGTCCTGACGGCTGGTTT
>NW_019523608.1:0-617 GCF_002814215.2 Seriola lalandi dorsalis | reverse complement strand
GTAACGTTAACCCATCGGTCCGCGGCTCTAGATGCTCAGCAGACTGTAGCAATGGGGAGACTGTCTGTTATGGTAGAGAATAGTGTGTGTTTGTGTGGAAGTCACATGAGAAACTCTACAACTCACGACTACTAACGTTACTGTGAGGCCCAATACGTTGGCGGCAGCTGTCTGTTCCTACGATAAACACTGATTATTAAAGTGAAGATGCTTTAGGCTATTTGGTGTTTAATCCTTTGAAACAAGGTTACTGATAACATTGATACTGAAATAGTTATAAAAGTAAGAAGTGTGTGTGAGAAAGAGAGACACAGAGAGAGAGAGAGATTGCAGGGAAGCACGTTGAGGGGATGGCTAGTGAATAGTGTGTGTTTGTGTTTGTGTAAGCCACATGAGAAGCTGCAGAAACTGACAGCAAGTACCGTCTGTCTGAGAGAAAACTGTAGGGCAATAATGGCTGTTTAACTACCAAGTACTTTACCTTTTTCTGTGTTGATTGAGAGATCCCAAGCAGCAGAAAATGACATATTGTTAGATGAAGTGTGTCCTGAAGCTGTCTTTGATAGTTTCTTGTAGAGAGGAGCAGGATATTGCTGTTCAAGACTTAAGACATAATG
>NW_019523607.1:0-897 GCF_002814215.2 Seriola lalandi dorsalis | reverse complement strand
TAAACGACATGGTATAGTAAGGCATAAAAATGTCAAAAAACGTCATAGTATAGTATGGCATAAAAATGTCAAAAAAACATCATGGTATATTATGGCATAAAAGGCAATAAAAACAACATAGTATAGTAAGGGTTTAAACGACAAAGTATAGTAAGGCATGAAAATGCCCAAAAACGTCATGGTATAGTATGGCATAAAAATGTCAAAAAACGTCATAGTATAGCATGGCATAAAAATGTTGAAAAAACATCATGCTATATTATGGCATAAAAGGCGATAAAAACAACATAATATAGTAAGGGTTTAAACGACATATTATAGTAATGCATAAAAATGTCAAAAAACGTCATAGTATAGTATGGCATAAAAATGTCAAAAAACGTCATAGTATAGTATGGCATAAAAATGTCAAAAAACGTCATAGTATATTCAGGCATAATAATGTCAAAAAAAGGCATAGTATAGTATGGCATAAAAATGTTAAAAAAAAAATTATATTATGGCATAAAAGGCAATAAAAACAACACAGTATAGTAAGGGTTTAAACGTCATGGTATAGTAAGGCATAAAAATGTCAAAAAACGTCATAGCATAGTATGGCATAAAAATGTCAAAAAACGTCATAGTATAGTATGGCATAAAAATGTCAAAAAAACATCATGCTATATTATGGAATAAAAGGCAATAAAAACAACATAGTATAGTAAGGGTTTAAACGACATGGTATAGTAAGGCATAAAAATGTCAAAAAACGTCATAGTATAGTATGGCATGAAAATGTCAAAAAAACATCATGGTATATTATGGCATAAAAGGCGATAAAAACAACATAGTATAGTAAGGGTTTAAACGACAAAGTATAGTAAGGCATGAAAATGCCCAAAAACGTCATAGTAT
>NW_019523606.1:0-816 GCF_002814215.2 Seriola lalandi dorsalis | reverse complement strand
GGTTCAGATTTAACTATTGAACAACTTGTTTAATAGGTCAGGGGCCCGACTGAAAGGGGCCCCGAGACAGCTGTAGATTCTCTGAGGGAGGATAAAGTGTTCAGACGCTTAATGGAGAAATAAGGCAATTTAGAAATTCTCCTTTACAAGTTATAATCCTGCATCCAAAGCGTTACTTGTGTTATATTATTCTATATTAGTTATTATTGTATTATTCCAGATGTGTTAACATGTCAGGAGCATTTTAATGTTCATCACAATGTAAACTTACTTGTAAACTGGTTCTAAGTTCTTGATTTCTATTGGTTTACAGGCCTGTTGCACTGCACTGTTCAGTTTCCACTGATTAATTAATTAATATTTCTGTCTGAGGGATTTCTCTGAATCTTAATTAGATCATAATATTTCTGGGTGGGATATGTGAGTTTTGTTGACAGACCTGTGAGTAAAGAGACTGTCTCACCTCCCATCAGCCTCTTTCTGCTGATTTCTGTAGTTGTGAATCACGTCACTGCAGCTTCATGACGCCATCTAGTGGACGGATGGTAGAAGTGCAGCAGCTGACGGCAGCTTCCTCTGCCTCACGCTGATATGAAACAGAGAAGAAGAGCCAATCAGTGGAGGAGCAGCTGGAGAAATGATGTACATTTGAGTCGATGTGCAGATGAATGATGTGTGTTTCTCTCCACATGAAGGTAGAAAGTGTGTGTGAGCTGATGTGGATGTGAACTCAGCAGCATGGATCAGTGTGAGGACAGAGAGGAGGGAGCCCCTCCCTCTAAAACCACTCTGTGTGGGGAACATGAGAGAAAGACC
>NW_019523605.1:0-538 GCF_002814215.2 Seriola lalandi dorsalis | reverse complement strand
ATCTGCACTGATCCTTCCTGCTCCCCTCAGCTGCTCCGTCCCTCTGCCCCCCCCGTTTAATCAGCCCCCCCCATTAAACAGCCCGCAGACTCCTTCCTTTAAAGCCGAGGTGATTAATGTCGTCACAAAAATTAGCAACACATTATTTTACCCGCCCACACACTTAGTTTTCATCAGCTGTTTATCAGTTATTTATCAGCTGTTTATCAATTGTTTATCAGTTGTTAATCAGCTGTTTATCAGTTATTTATCAGCTGTTTATCAGTTATTTATCAGCTGTTTATCAGTTATTTATCAGCTGTTTATCAGTTGTTTATCAGTTGTTAATCAGCTGTTTATCAGTTGTTAATCAGCTGTTTATCAGTTATTTATCAGCTGTTTATCAGTTATTTATCAGCTGTTTATCAGTTGTTTATCAGTTATTTATCAGCTGTTTATAAGTTATTGATAAATGTTTATAATTAAGTTAATCACAGAAATAAAATGTGTTAAAGCTTGAATTAAGGTATTTGTCTTTCAAATTAATCTGTAACTAGAG
>NW_019523604.1:0-1004 GCF_002814215.2 Seriola lalandi dorsalis | reverse complement strand
TAAGCTTGTGCCATTCAAACCATGATTGATCGTTGTTAAAAAGAAAACATTCCCCACACCATCACACCACCACCACCAGCAGCCTGGACTGTTGACACAAGGCAGGTTGGGTCCATGGATCCAGACTCTGACTATAATCTGCTGCCTCAGCACAAATCCAGATCCATCAGAGCAGGTCTTCAGCTCTCCAGTGTTGGTGAGTCCGTGTCCACTGCAGCCTCAGGTTTCTGGTCTTAGTGACAGGAAGTAGAACGTGCTGTGGTCTTCTGCTGTTGTGGGTTGGACGTGTTGTTCACTCTGAAGGTTGTAAAGAGTGGTTATCTGAGTGACCGTAGCTTTTCTGTCAGCTCCAACCAGTCTGTCAATTCTCCTCTGACCTCTGACCTCTCTCATTAACACAGAGCTGCTGCTCACTGGATGCTTTTGTTGTTGTTCCATTCTGAGTAAAAACTGTGTCAAATCCAGGAGATCAGCTGTTTGAGAAACACTCCAAACCAACAATCATGTCACAGACATACTGATATTTGTTTTGAAAATGAGCTCCTCACTGCAGGAGTTTATACACTGCACTGCTGCCATGATTGGCTGATTGGATAATGGCATATATATATACATATATGTGTGTGTGTGTGTGTGTGTGTGTGTGTGTGTGTGTGTGTGTGTGTGTATATATATATATATATATATATAAAGACTCAGAAACAGGAAAACTATTCCACTCATTTTTTTAATATTTTATATCTATCTCGTTATTATTGAACACTTTATTGTAAACTCTTTTGTCCTTGTCAGGATCCTATAGGAATGATGACCTTCTAATTTAACCTGCGCCGGAGCAGGTGAGGAGTTCAGCGAAAGTTACCATGGTTATTTACCCTGGTAACAAGTGAACCACCGTCATAGGACTGAAAACCCAGAGTTAAACCTGAAGTTACCTCGATGACCTCAAATCCTGCTCTGTAGTGCAGACCTCTGGGATCTCTCTCACTTGTGGACAGATATAC
>NW_019523603.1:5322-7220 GCF_002814215.2 Seriola lalandi dorsalis | reverse complement strand
AGTGTTTGAGTCCAAACCAGATGTTCTGAGTCCAACCTGAAATTCAGCAGCTGAACATAGTTTCAGTCATTGAAGCCGAAGATTTTTGTGTTTTAATGAAATGTTTCGTCGTCTGTCGCAGCGGAGTCGCCCGACTGAAGACTTGAGTTAGTTCAAGAACCTTGACAGACTCAAATCCCGGTCAGCAGTTGGTTAAAGTTCGGCCGGCGGTTCTGTCGCAGGATGGGACCAGTTTGATGAACTGGCTCCTGGTCGGCAGCAGAAAGAAGAACTGGTGGTTTGTTAATAGTGTATCTATATGTGAATATGGAGCAGCTGATTCCTGCTCACTTTTCTTCAGCCTGCAGGGTTTGATTGTTCATATTGAACCTGCAGGAAGCAGCTGCGCTCTTCCCTCCTCTTCAGTTTCCTCTGAGCGACTTCAGTTTGTTCCGTCAAATCAACCAGAGCGCTTCACTTGACGAAGGTCTTCTGATTGGTTGAAGACAGCTCAGTAAAAACACAAGTCCCCACAAAACACGACTTATGTGTTCTACTTGTTTGGACAAAGGTTTTCAGACCAGAACTGATCTCAGAACCTGGTGTTAACAGCTCTGGACTCTTTTTTCCACTTCCCCTGAATTTAAGAATTCATCAGTTACAGTCAGAGGTGACATCAGGCTTCGTCCACACGATTGTGTTTTTGTTTTAAAACGCATCTCTTTCACTACGTTTTCGCCTCCAGAGTAAAACACACAAAACAAACGCTGCCGGACCCGTTTTATTTTGAAACCTCGGGGGTTGTGTTTTATTTTGAAACTCTGGGGTTGTGTTGTAGTCTGGACAGAAACTGAGACTTTTGTAATCGATGAGATCACAGCCACGGCCTCTCCTGATTGGCTGTCATCAGCCTGGACTACCAGTGGTGAATACAACATGATGATGAATGACAGTGTCACTGACCTTGTTGTCTTTGCAGCTGTTGTTCACTTACATTCTCTGTTTTAATGCTACAGCTGTCTTTGTTGGAGACAATCTACTTCCTGTTTTCACCGGCTCGCACATGCTCAGTGTAGGAGCTTGTGTGTGTGTGTGTGTTCTCAGGTATGTTAGTGTGGACGGAGATCGTTTTCGTTTTAAGATAAAAAAGCACAGTCATGTGGGCGGAGCCTTAGCGCTGGGCAATAATTCAATATCATTAATTAACTACCAGTTTAATTATATTGTGACTTTCTACAGACGTCTGTGGACCACAGATGACTGTGAGGATTCTGTAGCTGAAATGCACAACAGTGAAACACGTCACTGTTCTGAACATCAGTTTATTTGATGTGATTTTGCACATATCTCCTGTTGTCATGTTGTCATGTTGTCATGTTGTCATAGTAACCAGATCACTCGGCCCCTGGTGTTAATGTTTTAATGGCTTCATTCCAAACTGAAGACGTGATCAGGTTTGTGTCGGTTTGCACGGACGTCGTCCATCCTTCACAAATATCACTGAAATAAGCAACAATTCACCGATGTGGATTTCTGACAATATTAATGTACAGTTTTGTTTTGTTTTGTTTCTTTGATGAAATAATTGTAAAGATTCGATACGAGTGCACGAACCGTGACTCCATGAAGCGAAAGGTTTCAGACGAGCTGCGGTTCTGCTTCCAACGTTTGCACTTACACAGTATTGTACAGTTTTGTACTCTCACTCATCGTTGTGCCTAAACGCGTCGTCACGTTCAGGAGCGACAGTCGGGTTGTTTTTCTTTTCCTCACCATCAGATCTGAGAGACTTCACTTCCCACGCTGACAGGAAGTGCCCCAGTCTTTTCTTATCACCTGACCTGTCACCTGTGAAATATGTTTGTACATAGAGTCTGTAATAAGCTGTTTTTATTGAAGTGTCTTTAAACCCCCCCCCC
>NW_019523603.1:0-5302 GCF_002814215.2 Seriola lalandi dorsalis | reverse complement strand
AAAAAAAAGCAATGAATTGATGTGAATCAGTGAGAGCGGGTCGCTGCTCGTTCCACTGAGTTCATGTAAAAAAATCTTTCCAAATCTTTTCTAGTGACAGATATGACGTTGTATTTTTATTATCAGGACTTTGCACAGTACTCGTTCTATCACTCTGTGTCACGTGACTGGTCACATGTCGCCATGTGAGAGATGCTCTTTAAGTTTTGCTGCTTTTTTTTTTTTTCAGTTTTTCCTGCTTTATTTCCGACTTGTTACGTCTCTGAGGGTCTAACCTGTTTCTGAGAAACACCAGGTCAGTGCGGGTCGTTGGAGTCAGACTTCATGCTCAGATCATTACAGGGCTGAAAATAGAGCTTTAAAATGTTCAGGAACTATCTGACGATTCTGGAGATAAAGAATAATCCCAGTGTGTTTTAGGTCACTGGATTATTTTTACACTTTCAAGGTTAGATTAATAGTGTCGATACTAAACTTTGTTTTGTATCGACACCTTATGAGAAAAGTAAGAAATAAATAGAAATAAAATATGTGTGTGTGTGTAGTTTTGTCTCTAAATGTAAAACTGGTGAGATTCAGATTTAAAGGAGGAAATGAGTCACATAAATCAATAAGATTATGAAGCTAATTGATCAGTAAGATGTCAGTAAATATCGTTATATACCTACGTCAGTACAAAGCTTTGATAATTACTGTGATATTAATTAATGTTCATATGGGCTCCCTCTGGTCGACACGTATCAACATTATCTTTGTTAACGCCCGGTGGTTTCCAGAGTTTGACCTGGTGAGAAGCAGGATAGACTTTCCTCAGAGGTGACGACTTGCTGCCAAATCCACAGACACAAACTGTAGCTTTAAGTTTGTTTGTAGTGATTTAAACTTTGCACAGTGACTGACCATCGCAGACTGATGTGAGTCTGAACACAGAAGCTGTTTCATGTAGCCGGATCAGACAGTTTTCACTCTGCTGCTCGTACGAGTTTCTGCTTCTATGAATGTTTTTTAAGCCAAAAATTCTTCATCAAAATGCAAAAGTTTCTAAGAAAAATATTCCAGCATCTGTAAAGTTGGAAGATCAGTGTTCATGTGTGTCTCTGTCTTGCCTTGCTCACCTTCATGTCTTTACTGGATCAGTGAACATCCAGGTATTTTTCTTCTGTATTTACATTTAAATACCAGAAGGAACCAGTTAGTATTTGATTGGGTCCTGATTCATACAGTTTAATTATGCTGTTTTATAAAGTTTGACCAAATAATAATCAGCTGCAGGTCCAAATTAGATCCAATCAGATGATAATATCTGACATATAAAATATCAAACATCTGTATGAGTCAATCACTGAACACTGGTTTTAAAAATAATGTAAAAAAAAAAACAAACAAGACTATCAATTTGGAACTGTATGTTTTTTTTCTTCTGTTTTATGATAAATGAGATGATTTTGTTCAGACTACTTCTCCGACAAAAGCTTTACCCCTGAAATATCATATTTCATTAGTTTTAACAAACTTTAGCTTAATGTTTTTATATTCAGGCAAAGATGAATCTTTTCTTTCCTCTATGACGAGAAAAGTTTGTTTTCATGAAATATTTGGTAACAAGATAAAATGATAAGAAATGTTTCTTTTGAAAACAGAATCATTTTGTACCAAGAAAATTACATGAACATCTGGTTATGAAAAGAAAATGATTTTACAAACAACAGAAAAGTTTTTCATTGTAACAAGAAACTGAGCAAATGTTTAATGCGTTTACTTGAGAAAAAAATTCAGTTTTTCTGAGATATTTATCTCATATCAGAAATAATTATTGAATTATTTATCTCATTCAGAAAACAGGATTTTTTTTTTATAGAAAGGATTTCTTCTATCTATCTATCTCTAATCTAAAATTATTGACTAGAATTTTTTGTTCCTCAAGTGAATGCATTTCATTTCTGTAACAACGTGTTGACGGATGTTTTATCTCGTTCTTGACAAACGTGGATCAAAGTTGAAAAATGTTGAAGCTTCTGTTGTCGATGTGTTGATGTCCTCGTTTTACCTGATCTTCATCTGACGCCACTGATTCTGTAAAAGGTCGTTGAGTCAATGTTGACGTGAGTGTGTGATGCTGCTCTCTTCCTGTTTTCCTGTGTGTCGTCACTCAGACCGACGTTATGAGCGAGTAACCAGTCGATGTTTGTTCAGTATTAAAGCAACGTTTCACACTGGCAGGACGCAGTGATTCCTCAGCACAAAGAATCACCCAATAATCAATAACCATGAAAATGGTGGCCAAATAATATGAACTCAAGATCCATTTTGTTGATACTTTCAAAAGATTTGGACTTTTTAAACCCCACGCTAACAAAATATTGCTTTAACTGTATTTGAAGACCTGAAACAATTAGTCAGGTAATCAATTCATCAGTCAACAGAACAGTAATTATTGATTAATCATTTTACTAATTCAGCAAGAAAGTGACAAAATGCTGTAATTTTTAAGGATTTCCTGCTTCTTTGTCATTTATCATAAACTGAACGTCTCTGGTTTTGGACGCTGGCCGGACAAATCGAGAGTCTGATGACATCACCATCAACTCAACGTGATCGGCTTCTTTTTCAATATTTTTGACATTTAATCAAGAAAAAGAGTTTATTTAATAAATAATGGAAACTACAACAAAACAGCTGAAGCTCTAAATTTCCCAGTCTGTCAAAACAGAAAGTCAACTGAGGAATAAAAGAATGGTTTCTTCCTATTTCTAGTCTTTGTGCTAAGCTAACGGCTAATTAAAAAAGTTTTTGCGGTAAGGTGCTGAACAATGACGGCGCTCTGCCAGAGTGAGACACAACTTTAAAAAGGGCTGCTAGTTTTATTCACAATGATAAAGGGAACTAAAAGCACATTCACACAAGTATTTTCAACGTGTAAATAGTTTTTCTTTCTATTTCTTTTTCTTTTGGACAAATTCTCTTCATAAGAAAAATGAGATGATGTATTTTTATGCAAGTGAAAAATAAAAGTCTATATTCAAGTGTTCATTCCCTCCTGATGATCTCGTGGCTGTAAAAATGACGCAGAATGACTCTTTAGTTTTTAGTGGAAACAATTCATGTACACACTATAAATATAAATATATGTGTATATATACGGTATATATATATATATATATATATATATATATATATATATATATATGTTATATTGTATATTAAAACTATCAATAAAAGAAAATCCATACCAAACCAGAAAATGTTTATTTTCAATGATTCACTGAACATCTAAAATGATTCATAAGATGAATACGGTTTGTTATAACTGTGCAAGTGCGTAGGTTTGGTAACATTGGTAGAGATACAACAACCCCACCACCCCTCCAAAACAAAGAGATTGTCTGGACATAGTATTGTAAGGCATAAAAAGTCACAAAAAAGACATATAATGAGGGATGAGAAATCATAAAACCAACATTGTATAGTAAGGTAAAACGACTTATTATAGTAAGAAAAATGTCATAGTATAGTAAGGCATGAAAGGTCATAAAAATGTCATAGTATAGTAACTCAAAAAAATGTCATAGTATAGTAACTCAAAAAAATGTCATAGTATAGTAAGGCATAAAAATGTCATAGTATAGTAAGTCATAAAAATGTCATAGTATAGTAAGGCGTGAAAAGTCATAAAAATGTCATAGTATAGTAAGGCATGAAAAGTCATAAAAATGTCATAGTATAGTGAGGCATGAAAAGTCATAAAAATGTCATAGTATAGTAAGGCATAGAAAGTCATAAAAATGTCATAGTATAGTAAGGCATGAAAAGTCATAAAAATGTCACAGTATAGTAAGTCATAAAAATGTCATAGTATAGTAAGACAGGAAAAGTCATAAAAATGTCATGAGTATAGTAAGGCATAAAAATGTCATAGTATAGTAAGGCATGAAAAGTCATAAATATGTCATAGTATAGTAAGTCATAATAATGTCATAGTATAGTAAGTCATAAAAATGTCATAGTATAGTGAGGCATGAAAAGTCATAAAAATGTCATAGTATAGTAAGGCATGAAAACGTCATAGTATAGTAAGGCATATAAAAACGTCATAGTATAGTAAGGCATGAAAAGTCATAAAAATGTCATAGTATAATAAGGCATGAAAAGTCATAACAACGTCATAGTATAGTAAGGCATAAAAATGTCATAGTATAGTAACGTATAAAAATGTCATAGTATAATAAGGCATGAAAAGTCATAAAAATATCATAGTATAGTAAGGCATGAAAATGTCATAGTATAGTAAGACAGGAAAAGTCATAAAAATGTCATAGCATAGTAACTCATAAAAATGTCATTGTATATTAAGGCATAAAAGTCATAAAAAAGGACTTATTATCGTAAGACGTAAAAATGTCACAATATAGAAAATCATAAAAATGTCATAGTATAGTAAGGCATGAAAAGTCATAAAAATGTCATAGTTTAGTAAGTCATAAAAATGTCATAGTATAATAAGGCATGAAAAGTCATAAAAATGTCACAGTATAGTAAGTCATAAAAATGTCATAGTTTAGTAAGTCATAAAAATGTCATAGTATAATAAGGCATGAAAAGTCATAAAAATGTCATAGTATAATAAGGCATGAAAAGTCATAATGTCATAGTATAGTAAGGCATAAAAATGTCATAGTATTGTAAGGTATGAAAATGTCATAGTATAATAAGGCATGAAATGTCACAAAAATGTCACAGTATAGTAAGTCATAAATATATCATAGTATAGTAAGTCATAAAAATGTCATAGTATAGTAAGACAGGAAAAGTCAAAAAAATGTTGTAGTATAGTAAGGCATGAAAAGTCTTAAAAATGTCACAGTATAGTAAGGCATGAAAAGTCATAAAAATGTCATAGTTTAGTAAGTCATAAAAATGTCATAGTATAATAAGGCATGAAAAGTCATAAAAATGTCACAGTTTAGTAAGTCATAAAAATGTCATAGTTAATAAGGCATGAAAAGTCATAAAAATGTCATAGTATAATAAGGCATGAAAAGTCATAAAAATGTCACAGTATAGTAAGGCATAAAAATGTCATAGTATAGTAACGTATAAAAATGTCATAGTATAATAAGGCATGAAAAGTCATAAAAATGTCATAGTATAGTAAGGCATGAAAATGTCATAGTATAGTAAGACAGGAAAAGTCATAAAAATGTCATAGCATAGTAACTCATAAAAATGTCATTGTATATTAAGGCATAAAAGTCATAAAAAAGGACTTATTATCGTAAGACGTAAAAATGTCACAATATAGAAA